>NC_058403.1:151584071-151598694 GCF_002201575.2 Neomonachus schauinslandi
GTTCTTCTGATTAATATGACAGAGGATGTCTTTAAACGCTCACTTGTAATTCTTTAACATAATAAATAGTATGGGAAGTCCTGAGGTAAAGAAGCCAGGTTCACATCTATGCCTTGCTGATCCATAAAAACATTGATTTGTACCAGGTTCTGGTAGCTATAAGGTACACCTATGGAAAATGGTGATATTCTCCTATTCTTTGACTCCACCCTTTCCTCACTCAAAGAAGACTGGGCTTTTCTGTTCTATGGTTCAGGTTCTAGACAACTCCAAAGGTTGGTTTCATCATTACTTGTCCTGAGCCACCCTGGAAGGGAAAGTAATGGAGTTTGGTTGGGAAGATGGAGGATAAAAAAGTACCCAACTCTATGAAAGAGCCTAAACTCACGGGGAGAAAAGTGTAATGGCCACATTAAGGACTGTCTACAATAGTAAGGCAGGCTACAGAAAGCAGGTGTTGCTGCAACATACCCAAAGGAACTACAGTACAAAGCAAAAATAAAGTGTAGCTATTGAGAGGGGTGGCAAGCGGAAGAGCATCAGTGACCACGGCAAGCTTAAGTCGTGGGAACCTCTAGAAAATTTGTTGGATCATAAAAGCCTAAAGGGTTATTATAAAATCAACAGGGACAGGAATGACACCTTAAAAAATAACTCAAATTAGATTTTCTGCCAGTTTTAATAGATGAGGGACAAACTGGATTTAATTTGATGTGGGATGGATATGACTCAAAGCAAATATGATTATCAATGACCTTTCCCTGTACATGTTTCAGGCACTTTTCCCACTTAGTAGATATTTGTTGTTTTTTGCCACATCTCCTTTCTTATTTGCTTGTACTTTATTCTGAGGCTCATCTCATTCTTTTAAATTTATGTCATAGGTGTTTGGTACAAATGCTTGGCTAGACAGGCATTTTTGAAAAATATACAGTGATGGGGTGCCTCGGTGGCTCAGTCAGTTAAGCATCTGACTTTGGCTCAGGTCAGGATCCTGGGGTCCTAGAATCAAGCTCCGAATCAGGCTCCCTGCTCAGCGGGGAGTCTGCTTGTCCCTCTCCATCTGTCCCTGACCCCTGCTCATCCTCTCTCTCTCTGCTCTCTCTCTCTCAAATAAATAAATAAAATCTTTTTTTAAAAAATGAAGTATATACAGTGTCATTTTGAATATGTGTGTGTTTTAATTTCATGTACATATTATTACACTATACATCTTGTTCTTATTCATGACTTTTTTACTTAAAAAATATGCTGTTAAGATCCATCTTATTATGGTATGTACTTGTAATTTGCTTTTGACTGCTGCAGAGTATTCCACAGAAGTGTTTACCATATTTCATATGTCTACTATCCTAGTCAGCCTCCAACTCTTCCACTACCATAAATAATGTAGTGAGGAAAATCCTTATACATGTCCTCAAAAGGACATATATTTGATCTTGCTTGGGTGGATTTCAGGTAATAGGTCATGTGAGAATTTAATGTTACTGAACACTCACAATGTCACTAAGGAACTAACATCAGAAGTCCACTAAAAGTTCCTATATCCCAGTAACCTATCAATATTTACAATAATAATTAAATAATTTATTATTTCCCAATCTGACATATCTTTTATTGTTTAACTATTGTTCTTCTGATTAATATGACAGAGGATGTCTTTAAACGCTCACTTGTTATTCAGATTTCCTCTCTTATAAATAGTCTAGTATCATTTTATGTACATGTGTGATGGAAGATGAAGATGTGTGAGTGGATGTGTGTTATACATTTCTTATAATGATTTTCATTATTTCTTTGAATATTCTCTATAGAAATCAATAGTTTCTGTATATTTTTGTGTTTGTTTTATTTAAGAACTCATTCTCCATCCTAAGGTTCTAAAGATATTCCTTAACATTTTTATTTTATTAGTTTTGTAATTTTAGCTCCCCATTTATGTTTTGTGAAGTAGGAATAAAACTGTATTTTTCCTCAATGTAGTGTCTCAGTTTTCCCAATACCATCTGCTTAAATAATATATTGTTTACTCACTGGTTTGTGTTGCCAACTCTATCATATGTCATTTGCCATATGCATTTTTGAGAGGTTCTCTAATCTTTTCCACTGGTCTGTTTTTATGTTGTCACAACAATATCACCCCTTGAAAATACTTTGGCTGTATAGAGTGTCTTTAACTTTGAAATAATGGATTTCACCTTCATACTTTTATTTTTAAAAATTGTAGCAGCTCTATAGAAATATATTCTTCTATATAAACCTAAGAAAAAGTAGTCAAATTCCTCAATAAAACTTTTGAAATTGGGAATCTAAATTGAGTTTGTAGATACTCTCAATGTAAATTAACATTTTATGATCTTAAATCATCTATTCCATGAATGAGGTAATTCTTCACATTTCTCTAAGACTTTCTCCTTGTTAATTCAAAGTGTATATTTTTTATAGACCCTTGAGATTCCTGATAAGTTAATTCTTTAATTAATTCATAGTTTTGTTTTATTGCAAATTATATCACATTTTTTTAACTAAACTTTTCATTTATTTTTGTTGGTATATAAAAATGCTATTCATTTTTGTAATTTGATCTTTTTGGACTTTCTTACTGATTATATAATTTGTATGTGGAGTCTGTTGAGTTTTCTATATAGGTGATCATGTTTTCTGCTATAAATGAGGATTTTATTTCTTCCTTCCTCATCTTATACTTTCAATTAATTTATTTATGGGGGTTCATTTTGTTTTTTTCTTGTCCTATTGCATTGGTTGTTACCTGCAAAACTATATCGAGCAGTGATAGTGGTAACAAAATTGTCAGCTTTTCATCATTAAAGCAGATACACCCAAAGTTTTATATAAAGTAAGATGTCTGTTTAGGTTTTGATCCATAACTTTCAAATTTAGGAAGCTGTCTTCTACTTGTAGTTTTCTGATCACTTTTATCTTAGCAAATGCTGAACAATATTAAATGTGTTTTCCAATCTATTAAGCTAAATTGTTTTGTTTTTATATAGTAAGGTACACTAATATATTTTCTGTTGTTAAATTGTTCCTTCTGTTCCTGGGAAAGACTCTGTTCTATCTTAAAATATTATTTAATGAATGTTTTAATTAGGTGATACATTTTATTTAGACTTTATGGCTTTATGATAATAAATTATCTGTGCTTGTCCTTCTCTTATCTACTTTTGGAATCCAGTTTATAAGAAAAGAAAATGTCTCTCTTTTTCTTTTCTAGAACAATTTACATAAGATAGGGATTAACTATTCCTTCAATGTTTGATAGACAAAAATATTATAAAGTCTATAAGATACAGGACTTTTTGTATGTGTATGTGGAAGGGGACTGATAATATTCTGATTTTTTAATATTTAATTTTCTATTGAAGTAATCTATTTTCTTTATCATCAATGTGGACATTTTACATTTATTCCAGAAACATTTCATCTAGATTTTAAAATATATTAACATATAGTTATTCATAGTGATAATTTACTATTTTTCAAATATCATTTTAGTGTTTCCATTCTCTCTTCTTTTTGTTTGTTCAGTCTTTCCAGAGGTGTGTGTATCTTACTGACATTTTTAAAGAATGAGCATGTGACATTAACCTGTTATTCCCTTTAATTTAATGGTAAATGTACCATTTTATCTGGCCCTCATTTCTCTGTCAATGAAGCCACTTAACAGCCACTTCAACTGTCCTTTAAAAATATCCCTTTAAAGTCTATTTTGTTTCATATTTAAGCTACTAATCCTAATTTTGCAGTCAAATTTTTCTGGCATAATGTTTTCTCTCCTTTATTCTCAAGCTTTTCTATACTTTTACTTTAAATATTTAAAGACATATAAAAGACATATATGTGTCTTGTGGACCTGCTTTTATTGGATCCTTTTATATTTAATTGACGACTCTTTATCTTTTGATCATTGAGTTAATCCCATTTACATTTACATTTATTTATATACAATTATTTTTATATATTTTATATGTATACAATATATATTATTTGTATATATACAATAATTTATATACAATTTATTTGTATACAATTATATACAATATATATTTATATTTATTATAACTGATAAATTTGAATATATTTTAGGTACTTTATTTTGTTTTGCTTTTTCCCACAATAATTTTTCATGGGTTCTTTTTTTTCTCTTGCCTTTCTTTCCATTGTCAAGATTGAATTCATTCTTCTTGTGACCCTCCATAAATTATTTAAGACACATTTTTTATTTAACCTTATACATTTATTAAGATGATCAATTCTTATATCTTCCTCCTCAGTCAAATTAGAATTTCAATGTCATAATCTACTAGGAAGTATTATTAGACCCCTGTGGTAAATGTATGAGGCTAATCCCATTTTCAGCTGGAAATGATTCTTCAGGGACTGGCTACAGCAACCCCTGCCACCTCTGCTGGAGGGCAGAAATACCATCCTCTCAGACACATGCTAACCATTCAGGCATACCAATGGACCACACAATGTACTAGCACACTCTCACCTCTCTCTCTCATCTCTAATCACTGCCATACTGGTATCGTCTGGGATTCAGGTTGCTCAGGAGCCCGTGCTGGGCTGGTGCTCTTTTGTTATTTTCTTCGTGTAAGAGTGTTAACAGTGGTTCCTCTAGGCAATAGGGTGGAGAGCAGAGGAAGTGCTCCCCTGTAAACTGAAGCAATCCCCCCTGCCTCTCCAAGCCTTAATGAAGGCACTCTTCCCCTCAGAGAAGCAATTTCCCACACACTTGGCCCCCAAAACCTTCTACAGCCCCAGGAATTTATTCAGTTTTCCTGTTAGTTTTGCATATTGAAGTTTTGCATATGTCTTGATTGAACTCCTGCAAACTTTCAAGAACAGGGGATCTTTTCAAGGCCCACATGCTCTTTGTACTTTGTGAATTCCCATTCCTCCTAATGTCTCACTAAAAATGTATACCCAATAAAGGTTTATTTATTGGCTGATTTTTCTCTTTGGGAACTCTATTCTCACCAAATAACAATGTGAAAACAGTAACTAGACTATCAGTGTCTACTATGAAAGAAACCTTGAGCATTGGAGTCTGAGAAAAAAAAAATCAGAGAGATTTGTAAATGCATAATTGCTGATATACAGTAAGGGAACTATGCAGTTATTGTGCAATATACATGCATCACACAATACCCTAAACATTAGGGTGTTTAATAAATACTTGCTGAAAACAGTTTCTTCTTGACTATGTCAAATCTATCCTTTATAGAAGATCAAATAAATTGGATCTCTTTGTAACATCATACAACAACTTTTAGACTCTGCCTGCACCACCATCCCAAAATGGGAAAATGTAGTTTTTTTTTTTTTTAATTAACATTGCCACTCACTTTTTTCCTATTAAAAAAGAAAACAAAAAAATAAAATAAAAGAAAAGAAAAAGAAAACATTTTGCCTTTGATCTGACAAATGAAAAATACTGATAACTCAGGTCTTGGCTTCCTCTGGACTATCTAGTTATTATAGCTCATGACCTTCATTAGATCACAATTCACCAAACTTGACATCTTTACTATAACTTAGGTCACGTTTTCCTTCTATTAAAAGCATTTCTTCTAATTTCACAGCAATTCCAGACAAAACTGTGTACTAGTTTCTGCTAAGAAGTTGGATATTTTGTATGAGTTACCTAGTAAATGTACCATTTTATCTGGCCCTCATTTCTCTGTCAAAGAAGCCACTAACAGAGTAATTATACTAAGTGTAGAATAAGACAGAGAATTCCAGATGTCAATTTATAGGTTATGGATAGAGTATAAGTGATAAACTACATGTAGAAGTGGATTTTTTCTCATGGAAAGATGCATATTGTTTATTAATGTAGAAAAGTTGATTTCAAACAAAGTATTGAGAGTCTTAACACATTTTCATTTTGTGTCCTCAGGCTTCTATAAAAAGAATAACATAGACTAGGTGGCTTGAAAAAAATTGTTCATTTTTTCCAGTTCTGGAGTTTGGGAAGTCTGAGATTGGGATACCAGCATACCTGGGTTTTGGTGAGCGCTCCATTCCTTCTCTTATAAGGTCTTCAATCCTATCATGCAGTTCCACCCCTAAGACCTCATCCAAACCTAATTACCACCGAAAGTCTTCACTACCAAACATCATCATATTGAGAATAAGGCTTCAAAATATGAATTTTCAGGGACACAAACATTCAGTCCAACATAGCATTGTGAGTACATAACTGAAAGAATTTAATCATACCATAATAGAACTGATATCTTAACTGAAAAAGAATATGCATGATTTTATTTATCTTTTTTCTTTTAATCTATATTTCAAATCTTTTCTACAGTTTATCACCCTGTATTAGTTATCTATTGTTGTATGACAGCCATTCCAATACTTAGTCACCTAAAACAATAGCTATATATTAGTGTTCACCAATCTATAGGTCAGCTGGGCAATTATGGTGTTATAGGCAGACTTGGCTGATTTTGACTGGGATTCCTAACTGTGGGCTGTCAGCTGACAGGTTGTTTGAGTCTTCCTGGTCTAAAGTAGTTTTATACATGTGTGATGTTTGAATGGCCCCCAGATGTGTCTGGCCATCATATCCTTCATCATTCAATAAGCTGGCCCAGCCTTGTTCACATGTCAGGGGAATAGTTTTGAGAAAGAGTGAGGCCTCATTTCAAAACTGTTACAAAGTTACTTCTCCCACATTCTATTGGTCAAAGCAAATCACAACCAGCCCAAATTCATGAGGTGGAGAAATAGATTTTACCTCTTTTTGAGGGAAGCCACAGTTCCACTTCAAAGGGTCATGGATATAAGGGGAGGTATATAATTCTGGTCATTTTTGTAAACAACTAGCCAACATTACCTACATTATAAAAATTAAAAATTATAAAAATAGTAAAACACTACTTTTAGTGTTCCTTGCATCTCAACTCCCTACTTACCTGCAGAGAACAGTGGCTGCACCATGTTGGTGGTCCATAAATATTTATTAATGATACATTGATGGAGGGTGTGAACACTTATAAATACCCTTGCTTTGTAAGGAAGCCCATCCTACTCTCATATAGAGCAAATATTTGTGTCAATCAGTCACGATTTGTATGTGTTTGACATGCAAGTAGAAATAATTCCATGTTAGATTTTCTGACTTCAAACCTGCCCCTCCTTTTTTTGTCCCACCATGTATTAATAATATTACCATCCAGAAGCTCTCAGACTGGACTCAGCATTGTCACTCTTACCCCACCAGCCTGTTACTAATCACACAGATACTACCTTTGCAATTAATCTAATACCCACATTCTCATTTTGTTCCCCATTGAGACTACTTTGGCAAAAACACCTTTCACTTCCTCTCCAGAGTTACTGAAAGAACCTCTTGACTTGACTCTCCAAGCCCAAGATAGTCTAGTCTAGTATACCACATTCTCCTCTGCCTTATTTATTTCCCCAGGGAATAGTTCTGATCATGTTATTGCTCCACTTGCAAATTTTAATGGCTCCCCTGAAACTACTAAAAATAGTTTAAATTCCTTAGCATGGCCATGCCATTCCTTTAGAGCTTTTCCATTATCTCCTGCAATTATTCTTCTGCCGTTTAAGACAGGCAGCCCCCTTGAAAGATCACCACCGAGATAATATGTCAAAAGTATTAGCCAAATGAAAAAAATGTTTAAAAAATATTTATTTCCTTCCGTAAAACCCTCCAATAGCTTTTAAATGCTCTCAGAATAACTCCAACGCTATGGCTCAGTCTGACAAGGCTGACCTCACCTTCTATCATTCTCCATCTTCTTTATTTCAGATACACTGCTCTCCCCATTCTGTTCCTTGAACAAATGCATCTGCATCTTACTTCTTTTATGTTTCCCCTTGTGGCACTGCCTTGCCTTAGCTCTTCACAGGGCTTTTTATTTTCATCATTTAGACCTTCTGTAAGAAGCCCTCATCCTCCAATATTCTCTTTTTAGAGAATCTACTATACTCATGTTTATTTGATGGATTGCTTACCAGTTTTCCATTCCCCTGCCCACATAGCCCTCTCAGACACTTTAGAAATCCTAATTTCAGAAAAACATAAACAATGTTCCCAGGAATTTACCATAATGTTGGTACTAAAGTAATAGTAAATGGTATGGTACTAAAATAGTAGGTACTAAATAAATATTTGTTGAATCCACAAATAAGTGAATATATAGCTAGCCTCTGAAATTTATATAACTGGACATTTTATTCTACAGTAATAATAACTATGACACATTTTTTTCATTATTCCAAAGTCAAAACTAGGAAGAAAACTGTCAGCCCAAATATGAAAATGGGAAGATGATTTCACCAATGAGGGGGAGGCTCTTTATTTTGAGGGCATATTGAACCATCTTTTAGGTTCTGTGCAGGTCATAGCCTCTGACATAAATTGTATCCAATGACCAGAGTTTAAAAACTTACTCTCTTCACTGCCACCCGTTTTGGAAAAATCCCTACAGATCAGTTCTCTTATGTGCATGTGGTTCTTCACAAGTCATGGCAGGCTTGAGATCCAAGGGCAGCCACTTAGGGTACTAATTTCAACCACCAACCTCAAGTCAGTCTACAAAGGTGGACTAGTCTGTCTACACAGGAGAGCTATGTGGAATGAATTTGGTGGCCTGCAGACCCAGTCACAATAGTTAACTCTCACATCACATGTATGCCCATGTATTCATATCATTAAATGTGTTTATCTATTGTTCATCTTCAGATCAAACAACATGAGACACAAAAGTAGAGCACAGTTTCATCTGCACTCAGCATATATAAGCATATTCATTTGCTAGGACTGCCATAACAAAATACAGACTGGGTGGTAAGCAACAGAAATTTACTTCTTACAATTCTAGAGGCTTAAACCACCCAGTCAGCAGGTTTGGTTTCTTTTGATGTCTCACTCCTTGTCTTCTCCCTGTGTCTCACATGCTCACCCGCTATGCACAAGTATCCCTGGTGTCTCTGTCTAATCTCCTCTTCTTATAAGGACACCAGTCAGATATGATTAGGGCCCACACTAACTACTTCATTTTAACGTAATTATCTCTTTCAAGGTTCTATCTCCAAATACAGTCACATTCTGAAGTATTGGGGTTAAGGCCTCAACACATGAATTTTGAGGGGTGACAATTCAGTCCATAACAGGAAAGAAAGCAAAAATCTCTTCAATCAAGTGTGGAGAACAGTACTTTGTTGGTTCCATTCCTTGCTTGCTGTTCTCTGCTGGCATCCTGTCTTTTATATTGTCCCACACCCTATTAAGCTGATCAAAAAGACAAACTCCTGTGAATTTCAAAGGGGTTCTTCCCCTTAGAAGATCTCTACAGGATGAGGAGAAGACATGGATGGGCTGGATTTCCCCACGACTTGAAACAGAGGTTCCAGCACCCCCACAGCTGAATTTCCTTCCAGCTGACTCTCACCAACGCTTATTAGAAAATAAGAAAAATCCTGACTTCTTTGGCTGAAACACCCCAAATTCAGCCTGGAGTCTGGTCATTATCATGACCATACCCAAGAGCCTTATTTGTAAGCTTCCCTGTGTGATTTTTAATACGGATCTTGAGGGGATGCTGTTTCTAATAGGCCAGCTGGAAGCTCTGGTTCCAAATCTCAGGGGACTCAGGCTCTCTGCACCCCAAATGTGACAAAAGCTTTGACAAGCCCTCAGATACCTCTCCTAATAGATGATGAGTCAGCCTTTGGGAGCTCTGGCCCATCAGAGGAGCAGGCGGTAAAGCAGATTTTTCTGCAGTTTGAACCAAGCAGCCCCCTCACTGGCATCACCAAGATAGTATGTCATGAGTGTCAGTAAAGATATTGTTACTCTGTCAGGAAAAATGGAAAATATTTTTTATTAAAAATTATTATCATCATTATGCTTTATGGGCTGCAGTACAATGTCAATTCAAGGGTCAGTTATACTTTGTTAGAAGAAAGTGTTTTTTAAATAAGTATGTTCTCTTTATATAAAATCATTTATAAAAAAACAAAAAATTAAATGGCCTTTTTTAAGTGAAGATATAAAATGTTATTAAAGCGAAGATCATATTAGAGGCGGGACTTTTACCCTTGGCCTTGCACTGAAATAAGTTAATGTGCTGAATGAATATGAGTATGTGTCATGAAGATGGGAAGCTTTGGAAAACGCACTTTTGTTTTCCAAACTGCAGAGTAATCAAAGAATTCTAGAACAATGTTTTTCTAACTACCGTGATAGGCAGTTTTTGGTTGATGTTATTGTTGCTTTATTTTGTTTTGTTCCTAGTCCACCATGGACTGATATTTTAGTAAAATGCAATATAAATGCATTATTAGAAAAATGAAGTAAAAAGCAAAGATAAAATATAAACCCCATTTAATTTTATTACTAGATTAAACAGACATTAAATTACTTTGCTATCAAAGTTTCCAACTACTTCCTTTCAATTTCTGTCATTATCTTCTTGTGTACTGTTGACAAATAATTCACATGGTTGGAAAAATATGACAGTTATGATTTAAGAATAGATGACCTCAGTCCAGCTGGCTGAATATCAGTGTTTCAAGGAAACACAGTTTGACAACCACTGTTAAAGTACTAAATGCATGGTGCATATATAAATAATTCTGAAAATAATTATCTTTAAGACACACAGTTTTGTAATAATCTTTTGTTTTGTGTGTTTGTCTTTGGTTATTTTTGTTTTTCATTGCAAACACATTTAAGATATCATTTTTGTTTTATTTCAAAAATTAGTTCTATTTTCAGTGATTTTACTGATTTTATCTTTGCTTATTAAAAAAATCACTTCAATCTGAATTCAGACAACTAACAGATCTTCATACTTTGTGGTTTTTAAAGGCAATAATTGGCCTGCAAAGTTGTTTAGATTATGTCAAAGAAAATGAGCAATTTTATGTGACCTTCATAGGCTATTTAATATGAAAGAATAAATTAATGGAAGCCTGGATGAATGGATGGATGGATGGATGGATGGATGGATGGATGGATGGATGGATGAATAAGTGGATGGATGGGTGGATGGATGGATGCTGTGTCTAGACCTTTTAATTTCTCTGCAAATCAGAAATTGCTCCTTTCCTATATGTCCTTCAAACTGAAAGACCCAGGAACAATCAGATAAGATCTGAGCATAACTCATAATTCCCTATAGACTATATAATTCTGACCCCAAATCCTCATTCACACTTGAAGTTGGGTATGAATTACAGGGAACTCCACAACCCATCACCATCACAATAGCACCACGCACATTTCCCTCAGAACCCTGAGAATGTGCCTATTTTTCTGACATACTTAATTAAAAATTAGCTGTGCTAAATTATCATTGTTTTTAATTCTGCAAAACACCAGACACAACTTTCATAAACTTGATGGAATTAAATAGTTAAGAATGCACTATACCACTTACTGTGAATGCTTTTCTATAAGGCTATATGCAACATTGCATTTCCAGGATAAAAAGACTGTGTGAAGGTTATACAATGACAAAGAGTGTGTATTGCATTGCTTGAGTGAATCATCCTAGTCCCTCTGATCGCATTAAATCTTGTGCATACACACCACCACATCAATACTGAAAAGCCACTGTGAAGTGGAAGTTTCAAAACCAGATGAATGGCATTAGTTCAGTTGAAGGCAGTATTTTCTGGCTCTTGTTCAAATGACAGAAAGAACTTTCTGTCAAAATCTGTGCTTACAAACTGATGGAGACTAGTAGCAACAGCTTCAGGGCTTCAGATAATTTCTCTGTGTTTGAGTTCTCTTCATTCCATCCCTCTCAAGCAGTGTTTTGTCTCAGGGGGCTGTTTAAATTTAAGTTCTATCTTTGTGGTTGCTGAATTAAGACAAAAGTCAGAACTGAATTTTGAAGAAGTGTCTCTGGCAAAATCTAGAAAGGTAGTGTGATCTATTTTCTGTTTGAGTTTCGTAAGATGTCGGCAAAATGCCCTTCTATGCAGAGGAAAGGCCTTCCTTTTGTCCTCTGGGCCTTCTGCAGTTCATTTATAGGGTTTCTTGAGGCAGGATGTATATCCTTAGCAGGTATGCAACATTATGTTGTGGGGAGGATAGGGGCAACAGAGGGCCATTAATAAAGTTAAAAGATAAGCATAACTTATTTCTCCATCTTTTTGGAGCACCAATTGTATCCCTTGGTAATTAAACTTAGTGTTATTTCATGTAAAAATAAAAGTAGATATATTAGGAAGTAGAACGTAAATTATACACATATTAAGATAAATATACAAGGATTAAAATTTCCACCATGCATAAAAGACTTATGCTTCCAGGTTTCCCCTAGAATGCCTGGGATTTCACCTTTCTGACCTCATTTAACTTGAAATACCTCCTAAAAATCCTATCTCCAGAAATAGTCACATTGGGGTTTTCGGTTTCAACATATAAATTATGGGGGGACACAATTCAGTCCATAGTACCTGTAACAGCTCCTCCACCCAAGACTCTTACTCATATTGAACAATCAGAACTATAAATAGATGACTTGCCATTGAGGAGCTGAGAGACACTCTTCTTCTTGAGTATAAAGTGCCAGGAATAACCCCACAAACACATGCTACCAAGGATGCACCAGAGGCCATTTTGGAAAGAACTCAATCTTGCTCTCCAGAGTGGGACATCTTAGAAAGAACTCAAATATAACAATATCAAATGCCACTGCTACATAATAAGGAAGACTAAGGTCAGAAGAAGACAACCTACAATAGTGATTTGTTACTGACCTCACCAACCACTGCCTGACGTGGAAAGATTTTCAAGATAAGTGAAAAAAAAAGGTGGCAAACAGTATGTGACATATGACTTCTTTTATACAAATAACATGTAATAAATATACTCACATTAACCACAAGTATATATTCACACACATGTGATAGATTTTTAAATATAGATGGATAGATGAATAGTTAGACAGATGAGAGTAGATATGATAGATGATGATAGATGATAGATGATAGGTAGATAGATGATAGATGACGATGATAGATAGATGATAGATGATAGATAGATAGATAGATAGATAGATAGATAGATAGATACAACTTCTAGAAGGACATACCAGAAATTGTTAATGTGATTAAACTAATGGGGAAAGAATGATTGATGTGAAGACCAAGGCTTTTATTTTCCATTTCATATGTTCATGTTCTATTTAAATGGTCTTAGAATGCACATGTACTTAAATATATATCTTATTTAAATCTTGAATAGGTAAGTAGATCTCTTGGTAGTGGATTTAGAGATTTTTAAAAATTTATACCATAATAAAATTTTGTACTGTTAAAAATAAAAGATGAAAGAAGCTTAAAGCCCTTAAAAATCATTATTTAATATGAAGGTTCACCTGGGAAAATCACTAAGGACATGACAGAAGCTTCTAAGAAACATTTCTCCCTTCCAGCCCCCCAGCCCCTGAGCCCCCACCCCCCAAACCCCCCAACCATGAGGTCACCAACATGCAACAGCTTGTGTGACAGACCACAGAACCTGGAATGAAACCCTGGGGCTTGAGTCTTGTTTCTACCACTGATAACAATATAAACTTACACATTTTAAACCATGGAACATTAATTTTCTCATTTGTAAAAGAGATATGATATCTGTCTTCCAAAGCTCTGTGAATTTAAATGATAAAAAATATGTGAAAACATTTTTCAAACCATAAAGCAATACATAAATATTCTTTAAAATGAGTGAAACTGCATTGTAACAAGGACCTCATAATACTTTAGTAATTAGATTTATCTTCTTCGTAGTACTTGAGATGGAACTTCTTCATATTCAGTTTTTCTCTTTTAAAAATGACAGTTTTAGGTCATCTGTGCTTTGAAAAGCCTGCAGAGAAGAAATAGAGGAAGATGCAAGGAGGGAAAGGAGGGAAGACTGAAATTCTTTCCAAAGAAGAAAGAATTTTTTGTTCTGACCAAAGAAACATTGGGCTAGTTTAATCCCCTTGTATCAAATATTAATACAAGAAGCACTGGCAGATTTTTTAGCAGTGTCTGACATATAGTAAGCATTCGATACAATTTTTTTCAATAAATGTAATCAACTTCAGTTGATAATAATTTGACTAACAAGAACCCTCTGTGCATGGCATGAATTATCCTGAGCTTGCCATAATTGTATAAGGAAAAATTCAGAGTAGAAGTCAAGAAAAGTGAGCTGGTCCATGACTGACTGCCTTATTTTAGCTGTTCCCATTGGGGCCAGGAGATGGGGGGTAAATGGACTGTAAGTTAGAATACCCTGAATAGAAGGGATAATTAGCCATCAAACCAGGTAGAAAAGCAGTTCATAATAAACACAATACAATCTGCCAAAGTAAGAAATTCTTTCTTTCTGCTAAATAGAGACAAAGGGGAATACAGTGACAAAGATTTTCAAAGGTATTTTTTTTTCCATTGCAAAAAGAAAACTGCTTTAAAATATACTATTCTGTCAGATCTCTCTCATGTCTTTTTCTAACCATATACAGAAACACTCCTTTCACTGAGGATAGCCTATTTGATGTTTCTATATTTTCCCTAGTTCTTTATTATGTTAAAGATGGGGGGAAAAAGAACA
>NC_058403.1:151598704-151694530 GCF_002201575.2 Neomonachus schauinslandi
AAACACATATATTCAACAACTAATAGTATTTTACCTGATTTTTTCATTCTTATGTTTAAAAAACAAATGACCAATACAGCTTTTGATTTTCTTTATCTTTTCAATTTTTCTATTTGCTATTTTATTTATTTGTGTCTTTTATCTTTATTTACCATCTTTCTACTTTCTTTGGTTTTATTCTATTACTTCCAAACTAGATGATTAGTGAATTAACTCATTAATTTATTATCTCTCAGTCTTTGCTATAGGGTATGCATTTATCTTTTTAAGTTTTTATTTAAATTCAAGGTAGTTAACATACAGTGTAATGTTAGTTTCAAGTGTACAATATAGTGATTCAACACTTCCATACATCACCCTGGAGATTATCATGACAAGTGCACTCCTTAATCCCAGTCACCTGTTTCACCCAACCTCCATCCCCTCCCCTCTGGTAACCATCAGTTTGTTCCCTATAGTTGAGTCTGTGTCTAGGTTTGTCTCCATCTCTCTTTTATTTCTCTTTGTTCATTTGTTTTGTTTCTTAAATTCCACATATGAGTTAAATCATACAGTATTTGTCTTTCTCGGACTGGCTTATTTTGCTTAGCATAATACTGATAAAGGGCATCTCTCTAGTTCCAGCCACATCATTGCAAATGGCAAGACTTCATTATTTTTGATGGCTGAGTAATATTCCATTATATATATATAAATAGATATATAATAGATATAGATAGATGGTAGACTGATAATAGATAGATGATAGATAGATAGATAGATAGATAGATAGATAGATAGATAGATAGATGATAGGTATAGATAGCAATTCATCAGTCGATGGACACTAGGGCTGTGTCCATAATTTGGCTATTGTAGATAATGCTGCTATAAACACTGGGGTACATGTATCCCTTTTAATTAGCAATTTTGTATTCTTTGGGTAAATACCTCATAATACAATTGCTGGATCATAGTGTAGTTCTATTTCTAACTTTTTGAGGAGCCTCTATATTGTTTTCCAAAGTGGCTGCCCCAGTTTCCATTCCCACCAACAGTGTAAGAGGGTTCGCCTTTCTCCACATCCTCACCATCACCTGTTGTTCCTCATGTTGTTAATTTTAGCCATTCTGACAGGTATGAGGTGGTATCTCATCATGGTTTTGATTTGTATCTCCCTGATGATGAGTGATGTTGAGCATCTTTTCATGTGTCTGTTGGCCATCTGTATGTCTTCTTTGGAGAAATGTTTGTTCATGTCTTTTGCCCATTTTAATTTGATTATTTGGTCTTCAGGTGTTGAGTTTTATAAGTTCTATATATATTTTGGATATTAACCCTTTATCAGATGTGTCATTTGCAAATACCTTCTCCCATTCACAATAGCTAAACTATGGAAAGAGCATAGATATCCATCAACAGATGAATGGATAAAGAAGATGTGTTGTTTCTTGCCTTGTCAATTTTTGCCATTCTAATTGGTGTAAGGTGGTATCTCATTGTGGTTTTGATTTGTATTTCCCTGATGGCTAATAATGATGAACATTTTTTCATGTGTCAGTTAGCCATTCGTATGTCTTCTTTGGAGAAGTGCCTTTTCATGTCTTCTGCCAATTTTTTGACTTGATTATTTGGTTTTTGGGTGTTGAGTTTGAGAAGTTCTTTATAGATGTTAGATACCAGCCCTTTATCTGTAGTGTCATTTGCAAATATCTTCTCCCATTCTGTGGGTTGCCTCTTTGTTTTGTTGACTGTTTCCTTCACTGTGCAGAAGCTTTTTATCTTGATGAAGTCCCAATAGTTCATTTTTGCTATTGTTTCCCTTGCTTCCAGAGGCATAGCTAGAGAGAAGTTTCTAAGGGCAATGCCAAAGAGGTTATTGCCTGTATTCTCTAGGATTTTGATGGCTTCAAGTCTCACATTTATGTCTTGAATCCATTTTGAAATTTTTGTGTGTGTGTATGGCATAAGAAAGTGGTTCCTCTTCATTCTTTTGCATTTTGCTGTCCAGTTTTTCCAACACCATTTGTTGAAGAAACTGTCTTTTTCCCATTGGATATTCTTTCTTGCTTTGTCAAAGATCAATTGACCACATAGTTGTGGGTTTATTTCTGGGTTTTCTATTCTATTCCATTGGTCTATATGTCTATTTTTGTGCCACTACCATACTGTCTTGATCACTACAGCTTTGTAATGCAACTTGAAGTCCAGTATTGTGATGACTCCAGCTTTGCTTTGCTTTTTCAAGATTGCTTTGACTATTCAGGGTCTTTTATGGTTCCATACAAATTTTAAGATTGTTTTAGCTCTGTGAAAAATGCTGTTGGTATTTTGAATTGCATTAAATGTGTAGTTTGCTTTGGGTAGTATAGACATTTTGACAATATTTGTTCTTCCAATCCATGAGCACAGAATGTTCTTCTATTTCTTTGTGTCATCTTCAATTTCTTTGCATTGTTTCCAAATTTCCAAAAAAAAAAAATTTATGTATTTGACATAAATTGTTCTCATTGTTATTTTGCTCTAAAAAAATTGTAACTTTCAGTATTATTTCTTCTTTGACTTACAAATTATTTAGAAATATATAAGCATAATTTTAAATCTGTGATACTTTTTATTTTCTATTTTATTTTGATTTCTAATTTTAATCCAATCTACTCAGAATATTTAGTTTGTATGGTGCTGATTTGTTTACATTTATTTTCATATTTTCTTCCATGTAAACTTGAAAAGAGATATAACAACAAAACCAAAGCAAGTCATCAGAATATTCTGACTCACAGAGACCTATGGCATTAGCTAGTTGATCATAGTGTCCCTAGAAAAGAAATAGATAGGAAATATACTAGTTCTTACTTGATCTGTAAAAGAAAATCAGTTCCAAATCTTATGAACAGAAGTTTAATTTGAATAAACAAAACAGAGAATCACAGCCCCTTGATCTAGCTTACAGATTCATATTCCCTCGAATTCAGTACAGTCCACTTGAGGAAGGACCCTGGAACACCACCAAAAATTTATCCTGCTAATCTTTTTCTAAGTTTTACTCAATGAAAACTCAGATCATTTATTGGGGTGACTGTGCTTTGGAGAAAGGCGAATAGGCCTTTCGGTGATGACTAGACACTGTCTTTGAACTGACACTAATTCCAGGAGACACAAAATATCACTGTTGTCCACTGTTCAGAGTAAGAGCATATGGAAGTCTGGCCATCAATGGAGTTTCAGCTTAGATCATCTCACAATAAGCCTAGTGGGTCCTGGACCCCATCCCAAGTTTATTTCCCCAGTCTCAGGATGCATAATAGATAGACATACTCAGCCACTGACAGAATCCCCACATTGGTTCTCTGATTTGTGTTGTGAAGGCTATTATAGGGAGAGGCCAAGTTGAAAACATTAGAATTGCCTCTACCTACAAAAAAAGTAAAATAAAGGCAATACCATATTCTTGGAGGAATTGCACAGATTAGTACCCTCAAGGACTTGAAGATGCTGGAGTAGTGATTCCCATGACACCCTCATTCAATTTATCCATTTGGCCAAACTGTACTGAAATCTCATCTCTGCTACTTGGGAGCTGTGTGACATCAAGTGAGTTACATTATCTTTGAGTACTTTTTTTTCTTTATCTGTAAAATGGTGCTAGTTACCCATTTCACACAGTTATTATGAAATTAAATAAAAAACTATCTAAAGAATTGTCATTCAATTAATATAAACCAACTATCTCCTTGAAAATGCTGGTGGTTGAGGGACTTAGCTTCATTCTCTACTTCTACTGTTTTTTGTTTCCTCCAAAGTACTTTTGTTCATTTATTCACTCACTCATCAAATATTTATAGCCACTACATATCAGACACCATGAAAGGCACCCAGAAAGCAATGATACACAAGTCACACTTACTGTCTACAATCTGATGTGTACAGCTAGCTAAGAAGATAGTCACAGAAAATATAACTAAAGTGCTATGAATATTATGAAGAAGAGTTACAGAGTGCTTTGGGAGTTTATAAATGGGTACCTACTCTAGTCTCAGTGCTTGGAGAAGATCCTCACAAATGGGTAAGTCGAGAAGAATGAATAGGTTTTGGCAAGGAAAGGGGCCAGGAAAGTCCAGTCAGATGAAACATATATGTAGAGATGCAGAAGGTAGAGATAGCCTGCGGTATTCAAGGACCAAAGAGAAGGTGACTGTGACTGAACCATAGTGAATGACAGTAAAGATGGCCATGTTCAGCCTACAGAAGCTGGAGGGAACCAAATTAAGCCCTGCTTTTCAAGCTTTTCTTAGAGTTTTGATCTTTATTCTGAGGGGGGAAAAATGGAACACTGTTGAAAGAAATGAACTCAGCATTCTACCGATTGCATTAATCAACAGGAAAAAATTGTTTTATGATGTCAGGGTAAATTGTTTAGGTATTAATTAATATCTCTGTTTTCAGAATGTGAAATCAAAGTTTACATCAGCTAAATACCACTCCCCCCAATCACACGAACCTGTATTGTACAATTATGAAATGAACCAGAAGTGAAGAATGAAATGGTGAAAAAGAAAAGTTTAAGTATGTTGCCTCATTTTTTCAAATTCCATTGATCCTTGACTGTCATCCCAGAACAAAACATAATCAGGCAAGTCACTTACAGCTCTGTCTGACCCAGAAAATCATGTAACTGACACATTGGGAAATAAGTAAAATCATAGGATGGCAACTTCATTTTTTAATGGTCTGCTTTTGGAGAACAAAGAAACAAGGGTCCCTGATTTTGAAGAGATTCTGTACTCACTGTCGCTAAGTCTTCCAGGTAAATGTGCATGACTGAAAGTCTGTGTAACCAAATGAATAAATAATCAAAAATAAACCCAAACCCATAGGATCTGTTCATTAAAAATATCATATATCATATATCTATACACCAACCAAACAAGGTGAATTGTAGAGAACTGAGACTTGAAGCCCAAAGACTTAGCTTCCAACTCTAGCTCTGCCACTTTCTATTTGTGTGACTATGAAAAAATCACCTGTTTTTTTTTTTTTTAAAGATTTATCTATTTATTATTAGAGAGAGACTGGGGGAGTGGAAACAGAGGGAGAGGGAGACAGAATCTCCAGCAGACTTCCCACTGAGCAGGGAGCCTGATGAGGGGCTCAATCCCAGGACCCTGAGATCATGACCTGCACTGAAACCAAGGGTCAGATACTTAACCAACTGAGCCACCCAGGCACCCCTCACCTGGCTTTTTCATTTTATCAGTCACCTTGGCAAAATGGGCCTAGTTGTATTTAAATTATTATATATTTACAGAAACTTATAGCTAGAAAGGTCCTAAAAGATCATTAAATCACTCCCTAATCCCCCCTGTATAAGGATGAAGATAATGAGGCCAGCCAGAGTAAAAGGACTGTCTACAATAACCTATGTTATTCTGAAATAATATGGATAATTTAGGAGGACAGAGGGTAAAGACTAAAATTAACATCTGGCTAGGATTTTTCAACTCTTCCATTTGTGTTAAACTGCCATGAGTCTCCACATGGTTTGTATCATTTGAACAATGATGAGAGAACTGGTAATGATGAGCTTGAAATGGTAAAAGGCTAGTAGTGCCTGAAGCAGCCTCACCTAGCATCCCACTCATCAACCTTGAAGGCTTATGAGCAGAATAAAATTCAAAGAGTAAAAACTAAATGCAGAAGATAGCCTATCACCATAATACATAGAATTGTTGAGTCACTATATTGTACACCTGAAATGAATATAACACTGTACATTAACAATACTGGAGTTAAAATTTACCACTTAATAAAAAATGAAATAAATTTTTAAAAAAGAAGATTGCCTATCACCAGACATTCAGAGAAAGATTCACAAATGGCAACAAAAGAACAGGACTTAAGGGAAAAGAAATGGTGATATAAACATCAATTTGGCTCTAGAAATAAAATAAACTTAACCAGCTGAAAGAACGCAAGAAGACTTTTAAAGTCAGGTTTTCCTGAATGGAAATTTACATGCAATAGCTTTATTGGGAAGAGGTCTTAGGAGCAACACCTACAAGGAAATGAACAAGCTTAGACTAGGGAAGAAGTTTAATTATGATTTAGTTATCAGCTCTGAAGCTTGGACAGTTCCACAGAGATCTTCTCAACTGGGAGCAGGTCCTTTGCATCCCCACAGTAATCAGTCCCCAGGAAGTGTATTTAACCTTTGATGGTTCAGCTCTCTTTGGTGATGGATAATTCACAGTGAGGACCTTGTATCATCAGCAGTTAGTACTCCCAACAGCTGGGAAAGATTTCGTCTGTCCTAAAGGGGATATAAGGTAACTGCACCACAACATTAATTAACAAAACACTTTCTTTTTGCATTTCTCACTAAAAGCTCCCTGGATCAGGCTGTACCAAATGGAAAAACTGGGAACGGATATTATTTTAGAAGCTGACTAGATGCTTCTCAAACTTTATCCCATCTATCTACATGTCCTCAGAAAATAACAAATAATAGGACCCTTGAGGGAAGTGGAAGCAATGTGTTAAGTATTTGGAGGTATAATTCCTAGAAAAAAATATTTTATGAATATGTGGAGACATGATGATGGCTGATTGTTTTTTAAAGGCACCCACTAGTTCAGAGTTTAGATAAATATCATCAACATAGGAGACAATACTTCAAGTGCCCTGGGCCTTGCTAGAAAAATCCTGCTAAATACCTGTAGTTGGACTGGAAACCATGCACAATAATGCTCCCGAGCCATACATCAGATAATGGAATAGCCAGAGTCCAACTCAAAAGTAGAAGAGCCATTCATATATAAATAAGTTGTTCTCTCTTTAAAATTTTGTGATACAGTTTCTTCTAACAGATCAAAATATACCCTAAATCTCTAGTGTATGGCTTTGTTCTACTATCCTGCCTGATCACATTCTCTCCCTTCTTTTTTTCTTTTTTTTAAATCCTCTTCTTTCTTTTTTCAAACAACTTCTTATCAATTCCTTTTATAATTTTTTTTGTAAATTTCATTTTTACAGTCATATTCCATCCCTTCATCATATCAACCCTTATTTTTGTACATATATAAGTTTTCCTTTCTTTAAAATTTTGGGAGGCACTTTCTTCTAACAGGCCAAAATATGCCCAAAATCTAGTGTGACCGATCTATGCACCAGCCTGATCATATTTGATCATATTCTGGTTTTTCTTTGTTTTGTTTTGTTCTGTTTTTTTTTTTCTTTTTCTTTTTCTTTTTTTTTTCTTTTTCTTTTTTCTTTCTTTCCCTTTCTTTTTCCCTGGCTTCAGGTCTTTTCTGATTTGTTTAGAGTATATTTTCTGGGGACGTTGTTACCCTGCTAGCAGTTTGTTCTCTCATTAATCTATTCTCCTCTGGACAAAATGACAAGATGGAAAAAAATCACCTCAACAAAAAGAACAAGAGTTAGTACTGACTGCCAGGGACCTACTCAATACTGACATTAGTACAATGTCAGATCTAGAGTTCAGAATCATGACTTTAAAGATACAAGCTGGGCTTGAAAAAAGCATGGAAGTTATTAGAGAAACCCTTTCTGGAGAAATAAAAGAACTAAAATCTAACAAAGTAGAAATAAAAAAGGCTACAAATGAGGTGCAATCAAAAATGGGGGTGGTAACTGCAGGGTAAATGAGGCAGAAGAGAGAATCAGTGATGTAGAAGACCAAATGATGGAAAATAAAGAAGCTGAGGAAAAGAGAGACAAACAACTACTGGATCACGAGGGCAGAATTTGAGAGATAAGCAATACCATAAGATGAAACAACATTAGAATAATTGGGATGCCAGAAGAAGAAAGAGAGAGAGGGGCAGAAGGTATATTTGAGCAAATTATAGAAGAGAACTTCCCTAATTTGGGGAAGGAAACAGGCATCAAAACACAGGAGGCACAGAGAACCCCTCTCAAAATCAATAAAAATAGGTCAACACCCCAACATCTAATAGTAAAACTTACGAGTCTCAGAGACAAACAGAAAATCCTGAAAGCAGCTCGGGAGAAGGGATATGTAACCTACAATAGTAGAAACATTAGATTGACAACAGACCTATCCACAGAGACCTGGCAGGCCAGAAAGGACTAGCAGGATATACTCAGAGGACTAAATGAGAAAAATATGCAGCCAAGAATACTATATCCAGCTAGGCTGTTATTGAAAATTGAAGGAGAGATAAAAAGCTTCCAGGACAAACAAAAATTAAAGGAAATTGCAAACACGAACCAGCCCTACAAGAAATCTTGAAAGGGGTCCTCAAAGCGAAGAGAGACCCTAAAAGCAACATAAACCAGAAAGGAACACAGACAATATACAGTAATAGTCACCTTACAGGCAAGAGAATGGCACTAAATTCCTATCTTTCAAGAGTTCCCCTGAATGTAAATGGGCTAAATGCCCCAATCAAAAGACACAGGCTTTCAGCTGGATAAAAAAACAAGACCCATTGATATGCTGTCTGCAAGAGACTCATTTTAGACCCCAAGACACCCCCAGATTGAAAGTGAGGGGGTGGAAAACCATTTACCATGCTAATGGACACCAAAAGAAAGCTGAGGGGCAATCCTTATATCAGATAAATTAGATTTTAAAGCAAAGACTGTAATAAAAGATGAGGAAGGACACTATATCTTACTTAAAGTGTCTATCCAACAAGAAGATCTAACAATTGTAAATATCTATGCCCCTAACATGAGAGCAGCCAATTATATAAGGCAATTAATAAGAAAAGCAAAGAAACACATCAACAACAATACAATAGTGGGGGACTTTAACACCCCCCTCACTGAAATGGACAGATCATCTAAGCAAAAGATCAAGAAGTAAATAAAGACTTTAAATGACGCACTGGACCAAATGGACTTCACAGACATATTCAGAACATTCCATCCCAAGGCAACAGAATACACATTCTTCTCTAGTGCCCATGGAACATTCTCCAGAATCAATCACATCTTAGGTCACAAATCAGGTCTCAACCAGTATCAAAAGATTGGGATCATTCCCTGCCTATTTTCAGACCACAATGCTTTGAAACTAGAACTCAGTCACAATAGGAAAGTCAGAAAGAACTCAAATCCATGGAGGCTAAAGAGCATTCTACTAAAGAATGAATGGGTCAACCAGGAAATTAAAGAACAATTTAAAAAAATTCATGGAAACCAATGAAAATGAAAACACAACTGTTCAAAATCTTTGGGATGCAGCAAAGGCAGTCCTAAGAGGAAAGTATATAGCAATACAAGCCTTTCTCAAGAAACAACAAAGGTCTCAAGTACACAACTTAACCCTACACCTAAAGGAGCTGGAGAAAGAACAGCAAATAAAGCCTAAACCCAGCAGGAGAAGAGACATAGTAAACATCAGAGCAGAAATCAATGAAACAGAAACCAAAAAACAGTAGAACAGATCAACAGACTAGGAGCTGGTTCTTTGAAAGAACCAACAAGATTGATAAAGCCCTGGCCAGACTTATCAAAAAGAAAAGAGAAAGGACCCAAATCAACAAAATCATGAATGGAAGAGGAGAGATCACAACCAACACCAAAGAAATACAAACAATTCTATGAACATATTATGAGCAACTCTATGCCAGCAAATTAGATAACCTGGAAGAAATGGATGCATTCCTAGAGATCTATCAACTACCAAAACTGAACCAAGAAGAAATAGAAAACCTGAACAGACGTATAACCACTAAGGAAATTGAAGCAGTCATCAAAAATCTCTCAACAAACAAAAGCCCAGGGCCAGATGGCTTCCCAGGGGAATTCTACCAAATATTTCAAGAAGAATTAATACCTATTCTTCTGAAACTGTTCTAAAAAATAGAAATGGAAGGACATCTTCCAAACTCATTTTATGAGCCCAGCATTACCTTGATCCCCACACCAGACAAAGACTCCATTCAAAAGGTGAATTACAGACCAATATCCCTGATGAACATGGATGCAAAAATTCTCACCAAAATACTAGCCAATAGGATCCAACAGTACATAAAAAGGATTATTCACCATGACCAAGTGGGATTTATCTCTGGGCTGCAAGGTTGTTCCAACATCCACAAATCAGTCAATGTGATACATTACGTTAATAAAAGAAAAACAAGAACCATATGATCCTCTCAATCGATGCAGAAAAAGCATTTGACAAAGTACAGCATCCTTTCTTGATCAAAACTCTTCAGAGTATAGGCATAGAGGGTACATACCTCAATATCATAAAAGCCATCTATGAAAAACCTACAGCGAATTTCATTTTCAATGGGGAAAAAATGAGAGTTTTCCCCCTAAGGTCAGGAACATGGCAAGGATGTGTACTATCACCACTGCTATTCAACATAGTATTGGAAGTCCTAGCCACAGCAATCAGACAACAAAAAGAAATCAAAGACATCCAAATCGGCAAAGAAGAAGTCAAACTCTCACTCTTTGCAGATGATATGATACTTTATGTGGAAAACCCCAAAGACTCCATCCCAAAATTAGAACTCATACAGGAATTGAGTCAAGTGGCAGGATATAAAAACAATGCACAGAAATCAGTGGCATTCCCAATAGCCAAACTGTGGAAAGAGCCAAGATATCCATCGACAGATGAATGGATAAAGAAGATGTGGTATATATATACAATGGAATATTATGCAGCCATCAAAAGGAATGAGATCTTGCCATTTGCAACGACGTGGATGGAACTGGAGGGTATTATGTTGAGTGAAATAAGTCAAACAGAGAAAGACATGTATCATATGGCCTCACTGATATGAGGAAGTCTTAATCTCAGGAAACAAACTGAGGGTTGCTGGAGTGGGGGGTGGGGTGGGAGGGATGGGGTGACTGGGTGATAGACACTGGGGAGCGTATGTGCTCTGGTAAGCGCTGTGAATTGTGCAAGACTGTTGAATCTCAGATCTGTACCTCTGAAACAAATAATGCAATATATGTTAAGAAAAAAAAAGAAGAAGAAGAAGAAGGTAGCGGGAGGGGAAGAATGAAGGGGGGGAAATCGGAGTGGTAGACGAACCATGAGAGATGATGGACTCTGAAAAACAAACAGGGTTCTAGAGGGGAGGGGGGTGGGAGGATGGGTTAGCCTGGTGGTGGGTATTGAGGAGGGCACATTCTGCATGGAGCACTGGGTGTTATGCACAAACAATGAATCATGGAACACTTCATCTAAAACTAATGATGCAATGTATGGGGATTAACATAAGAATTAAAAAAAATAAAAATAAAAAAATTTAAAAGAAAAAGAAATCAGTGGCAAGACTGTACACCAACAACAAGACAAAAGAAAGAGAAATTAAGGAGTCGATCCCATTTACAACTGCACCCCAAACCATAAGCTCGGCATCAGGGAAATCCAAATCAAAACCTCAATGAGATACCACCTCACACCAGTCAGAATGGCTAAAATTAACAAGTCAGGAAAGGACAGATGTTGGCGGGGATGCGGAGAAAGGGGAACCCTCCTACACTGTTGGTGGGAATGCAAGGTGGTGCAGCCACTCTGGAAAACTGTATGGAGATTCCTCAAAAAGTTGAAAATAGAGCTACCATATGATCCGCAATTTCACTACTGGGTATTTACCGAAAAGATACTAATGTAGGGATCCAAAGGGGTACATTCACCCCAATGTTTATAGCAGCAATGTCCACAATAGCCAAACTATGGAAAGAGCCAAGATGTCCATCAACAGATGAATGGAGAAAGAAGATGTGGTATATATATACAATGGAATATTATGCAGCCATCAAAAGGAATGAGAGCTTGCCATTTGCAACGACGTGGATGGATCTGGAAGGTGTTATGCTGAGCGAAATAAATCATTCAGAGAAAGATATGTATCATATGACCTCACTAATATGAGGAATTCTTAATCTCAGGAAACAAACTGAGGGTTGCTGGAGTGGGGGGTGGGGTGGGAGGGATGGGGTGGCTGGGTGATAGACATTGGGGAGGGTATGTGCTATGGTGAGCGCTGTGAATTGTGCAAGACTGTTGAATCACAGATCTGTACCTCTGAAACAAATAATGCATTATATGTTAAGAAAAAAAAAAAGAAGATAGGAGGGGAAGAATGAAGGGGAAGGAATTGGAGGGGTAGACGAACCATGAGAGATGATGGACTCTGAAAAACAAACTGAGGGTTCTAGAGGGGAGGGGGGTGGGAGGATGGGTTAGCCTGGTAATGGGTATTGAGGAGGGCACATTCTGCATGGAGCACTGGGTGTTATGCACAAACAATGAATCATGAAACACTACATCAAAAACTAATGATGTAATGTATGGGGATTAACATAACAATAAAAAAATTTAAAAAAAACTAATGATGTAATGTATGGTGACTAACATAACAATAAAAAATTTTTAAAAAATAGAGGAGCCATAGCCAATACATCAACTTACAGCTTGGAAAACTCCACACCTAGAAAGATGCACCCTCATTTTAAATAATGGGTAAATGTTATGTGTATATAAAATTTATATTATGTATATATATTTATTATGGGTGTATAAAATATGGTTATATAGAAGAAAAGACTAAAACATGGAATTGTGAACTCTGTCCTGGACACTAGAATAATATCTCTTAATATTATCTCCTGTAGTATGAGATTAAATTTTATAAAGACAATGGTAATCCACTTTGAAGGAATAACTAGGTAGATAGATAAAATAACAAAGACATTGGGAATCACAAAAATTATTTTTTTTAATAATGAAATAAAAAATACAGGCTAAAAAAATCCAGCAATATGACATAAACCATAAGATGAGAAACTAATATGGCTAAATGAGATAAGGAAGCTTGCCATAAGACTATGCTTACAGTTAAATAATTAAAATTCATATTGTTGCATTGGAATGTCTAACAAAGCAAACATACATGGAAAAATCAAAGCATACATGTATAACTCAAAGATGAGGATTTCTTCACAATGCAGAACTGATGGTATAGTTCAATCTGAGTCCAAAGGACTGAGAACCAGGAAAACCAGTGGTATAAGTCTCATTCTAAGAGCAGAAGACAGATGTACCAGCTTACCCCATCAGCCAGAAGGAACACATTCTCCCTACCTCCACCTTTTGTTCTTCTATACAGGCCTTCTTTGGTTGATGCCTATCCACCCTGGGATAGGCAATTTTCTTTACTGAATCCACCAATTCAAATGCTAACGTCATCTGGAAACACCCTCACAGACACATCCAGAAATAATGTTTAGCCAAATATCTGGGCACCCCATGACCCACTCAAGTTGGCACAAAAAACTAACCATCGCACTAGCTTATGTTAACTATTTCAGTAGGGCTCAAATTTCATTGCTAAAAATGAGTATACAGGGCGCCTGGGTGGCTCAGTTGGTTGGGCAACTGCCTTCGGCTCAGGTCATGATCCTGGAGTCCCGGGATCGAGTCCCGCATCGGGCTCCCTGCTCAGCGAGGAGCCTGCCTCTCCCTCTGACCCTCCCCCCTCTCATGTACTCTCTCATTCTCGCTCTCTCAAATAAATAAATAAATCTTAAAAATAAAAAAAAAAAAAAATGAGTATACATTCATTCATTCATTCATCCATTCATTCATTCATTCATTCATTCATTCATCCATTCATCATGGCTTTACAAAATGCATACCACCTACCAGGCACTGTACTATATTCTAAGAGTACAAAAATTAACAAGACAGACAAAACCTCTTTCCTCAAGTAATTAGAGTGTTACAAGATAGATAGACTAAGCAAGAAGTAATAGTTAAAAAGTAATTTCTATCATGACAAAGGAAGAAGAAATTATCAATTATCTATTAGGACAAAAGCTCAGTGCCATACAACAACAAATAGGCTTGGCACTTCGGCAGGTCTGGGCAATGCTAAACTGATCTTAGCCAGGTGAAGGGGCTGGCTAGGCCTTGTGTCTCTCTTCCTCCAACAGACGTTTTAAACAGTGGAGGCAGGATCCAAGGGGGTCGTGGGCAGCAGGAAAGTGCCAGGTTCAGAAGTAGCCCCTGTCATTTCTGCTACAATTGATTGGAAAAATCAAGTCACAGGTACCACTCAGACTAAAGAGGTAGAGAAATAAGCTCCTTTCCTTGATTGGAGGAGCTACAAAGTAATATTGTAAAGAGTTTAAATAAAGGAAAGGCAAAGAATTGCCTTCACTGTTTAAAAAAAATTGAGGTAAAATTCACATAACATGAAATTAACCATTTTAAAGTGAAGAATTCAGTAGCATTTAGTACTTAGTACATTCACACACTATTGTTCAATCTCCACTTCTATCTACTTCTAAAACATTTCCATCAACCCCCCCCAAAATGAGAAAACTTGATCTGTTTTTATTTTTGGGGGGGATATATTCCTAGGAATGGAATTTCTGAATCAAATGGTAATTCCACTTAATTTTTGAGGGACCTCCAACTGTGTTGCCTCCACTTTGGTATTGCCTCCACTCTGGTAATCAGGCGATCACAGAGAGAGCAGAGGGACTCTGCTGCAGAGACAATTTATCTGTTCTATAGACTCAGGGAGAGTCACAGCACATAGTGACATTTATGCCGAGTTACTAAGGATAACCGAGATCTGGGCAGATGAAGTTAGAGGAAGGATAATGAGGAAAAAATGTTCCAAGAAGTATGAATCATTTCAAAAGACTGAAGGTAGAACAATGGGATGATATATCTGATTATGAGATGGACCCTGCCTTGATCTGTCAGAGCTGTGTGCTGTTAAAGATGGCCTTTCCCTGAAGAGATTTTTGTTTGTCTGCAGAGGATGCAACTATAAAGTATAGTCTTCAACAGTAACCCAGACCTTGCTGATAAGGATCTTCAGTAAGCTAGTCTTCACTCTTACAGTGAAGAAATAGCTTTTTGTTTGGAGTTGCTGTCTACTGTTCCTTCCAATCTATTGTAGAGCAATACTTTTGGAAAATACAATCAAAATGCCCAGCAGTGTAGCATTGCTATAAAAGATTCTGAATGTTAATCCTCGCTTCCTATAATAGTCTCACTGTAGATACATAACAAATTTACCCACTCTCTGAGTACGTCTGGTTTAAATGACAACTTGGATTGATTCTCTGCCATCATGTGAGAATCTAACTGGCCCACTCCAATCACACCTGCCCCCTCCCCATTATGTTAGTCAGCACCACTAATCTAAACCACTCAGGGCATCACCCACCACCCAGATTATTAGCCTTATAAAGGTTTTTGCCTCCAAGGATCTGACTGCTTCTTTCATCCCTTTCCATTTTACCTGACCTGAGATCAGTTTCTTGCCACCCCATACCCAACCTCAAGCTTCCTGGATTTGAATGTTCTTTAATATTGAGACAATACAGTGAAAAGCCTAAGGACCAAAAGCCAACTAGCTAAGGATGGCAGAGGAGAAAGCCAGAAAATATTCTGGGTCATGATGACACTGGTACATGCCTGAAACTGTCAGTGGTGTTCTCTCTTTAGACTTTGTTAACGGAGAAAATTTGAACTGGTATAGCTCCTGGCATCCACTCTGAACTTTCTCTACACCACCTCACTCTAACAAAAATTTGGAGGCCTTCTTTGGATGCAGCTTTCTCTGCAGTTCTCTCAAATAGAAGTATTTCTCCCTCCACATTACATGTATCTTCAGGCTTAAATGTACAACAGATACTCCTAATAGTACTTTTGTTTTTTAATCAGAGTTTGGCAAATGCTTTCTGTAATCATACAAATAGTAAACATTTTCAACTTTGTGAGAGATAAGTTCTGTCACAGTGTATGTAGCTCTATCATGGTGGCTCAAAAGCAGCCATAGACAATGCATAAATGAATGGGTTTGGCTATGTTCCAATAAAACTTTTACAAAAATAGGTAGTGAGCAGCTTTGGCCCATAGTCTGCAATTTTCCAAGATCATTCTATTCTTTTGTTTTAATTTTTTAATTTTTTTTTTACTTGAATGTAGTTGACCCACAATGTTACATTAGTTTCAGGAATACAACTTAGTGATTAGAGAAGTTTATACATTATGCTATGTTCACCTTTAGTGTAGTGACTATGCGTCAAGTTACATCACTATTACAATATCATTGACTGTATTCCTTTTATTCCTGTGAGTTACTCATCCCATAACTGGAAGCCTGAATCACCCTCTCTCCTTCAGCCATTTTGCCCAACCCCTACTCTCCTCCTTTCTGGCAGTATCATCCTATTCTAGATCATTGTTTTACCTTCTTCCATCAAAACTTCGTATTGGGGGCAGAGCAAGATGGCGGAGGACTAGGAGACCTGGATTTCGTCTGGTCTCAGGAATTCAGCTGGATAGGGATCAAACCATTCTGAACACCTACAAACTCAACAGGAGATCGAAGAAAAGAATAGCAACAACTCTCTGAACAGAAAAGCGACCACTTTCTGGAAGGTAGGACGTGTGGAGAAGTGAATCCGAGGCAATATTCGGGAGGATAGACGGTGGGGGAGGGGCCTCCATCAGCCGCTTCTGGCAAGTGATACAGCCACGGAGCACAAAATCAGAACTTTTAGAAGTCTGCTCTGCTGAGGAAAGTCGCTCCAGTGGCTAAGTGGGGGGTGGAACCCTCACGGGACAGTGTGGTCTCAGGACCCTCGGGGTCACAGAAAGACCGGGGGTGCCTGAGTGCGGCAGAGCTCCCAGGTGGCAGAGCTCCCAGGTATCAGAGCAGGGAAGCCAGCTGCAGAGACGGAGCCAAGGAGCAGGCTCTCAGCTCGGGGTTGCCATAAACCATGATCCACGGCACAGTCAGGCCACTGCTCCTCCAGCAGGGACCCGACAAGCGGCAGATCTGGGGAGACTCATCTTCTTCCCCCAGGAGAAGAGGCGTGGGAGTGCACTGCAGGGATCTGCTGGGTTTGGAGACTCCACACACGGTTGGGTGCCAGAGATAGAAATGCGTGGTCACAGGCCGAGGGAACACAGAGTGTGGCCAGAGACCAGGGAGATGGGAGTGATTGACTGCTTTTCTCTGGGGGCTCACTGAGGAGCGGGGCCCGAGTTCTCCGCTCCTCCAGGGTGGAGATTGGGAGGCCGCCATTTTCACTCTCGGCTTCCAAAGCTGTACGGAAAGCTTGCAGGGAACAAAAGCTCCCGAGAACAAACCCTTAGCCCAGACCGGCAAGGGTGGGGCAATTCCGCCTCCGGCAAAGACATTTGGGAACCATGGCAACAGGCCCCTCCCCCAGAAGATCAGTGAGAACAGCCAGACAAGACCAAGTTTACCGATCAATGAGAATGGCAGAACTCCAGTGCTAGGGGAATACTGCACATAGAATCCATGGCTTTTTTTACCATGATTCTTTAGTCTTTCTAAGTTTATTTTTTTTAATTTTTTTTTTGAATTTTTCTTTTTCCCTTTTTCAACCAACATCTTATCAATCCCTTTTTAAAAAAACATTCTTATTTTTCATTTTTAGAGTCATATTCTATCCCTTCATACTAGTTACCCATATTTTTGGCATATATATATAAGTTTTTCTCTCTTTAAAATTTTGAGATAGTTTCTTCTAACAGATCAAAATATACTCTAAATATCTAGTGTATGGTTTTTTTCTACTCCCCTGCCTGATCACATTCTCTCCCTTTTTTTTTCTTTTTTTTTTTAAACCCTCTTCTTTCTTTTTTCAAACAACTTATCAATTCCTTTTTTTTTCTTTTAAAGATTTTATTTATTTATTTGAGAGAGAGAATGAGAGAGAGCATGAGAAGGGTGAGGGTCAGAGGGAGAAGCAGACTCCTCGCTGAGCAAGGAGCCCAATGCGGGACTCGATCCCGGGACTCCAGGATCATGACCTGAGCCAAAGGCATTCGCTTAACCAACTGGGCCACCCAGGCGCCCCTTATCAATTCCTTTTATAAAATTTTTTATACTTTTCATCTTTAAAGTCATATTCCATCCCTTCACCATATCAACCCTTATTTTTGTACATATATAAGTTTTTCTTTCTTTAAAATTTTGGGAGGCACTTTCTTTTAACAGACCAAAAACATCGAAAATCTAGTGTGTGGCACTGACCTATATACCAGCCTGATCATATATGATCATATTCTGGCTTTTTTGTTTTGTTTTGTTCTGTTTTTGTTTGTTTTATCTTTATTTTTTCTTTTTCTTTCTTCTCTCTTTCCCTTTCTTTTCCCACTTCTTCAGGTCTTTTCTGATTTGTTTAAAGTATATTTTCTGGGGATGTTGTTACCCTGCTAGCATTTTGTTCTCTCATTAATCTATTCTCCTCTGCACAAAATGACAAGACGGAAAAAAATCACCTCAACAAAAAGAACAAGAGTTGGTACTGACTGCCAGGGACCTACTCAATACGGACATTAGTACGATGTCAGATCTAGAGTTCAGAATCATCACTTTAAAGATAGTAGCTGGGCTTGAAAAAAGCATGGAAGTTATTAGAGAAACCCTTTCTGGAGAAGTAAAAGAACTAAAATCTAACAAAGTAGAAATCAAAAAGGCTATGAATGAGGTGCAATCAAATATGGGGGCACTAACTGCTAGGATAAATGAGGCAGAAGGGAGAATCAGTAATATACAAGACCAAATGATGGAAAATAAAGAAGCTGAGAAAAGAGACATAAACAACTACTGTATCACGAGGGCAGAATTCGAGAGATAAGCGATACCATAAGACGAAACAACATTAGAATAATTGGGATCCCAGAAGAAGAAGAGAGAGAGTGGCAGAAGGTATAATGGAGCAAATTATACCAGAGAACTTCCCTAATTTGGGGAAGGAAACAGGCATCAAAATCCAGGAGGCACAGAGAACCCCTCTCAAAATCAATAAAAATAGGTCAACACCCCAACATCTAATAGTAAAACTTACGAGTCTCAGAGACAAAGAGAAAATCCTGAAGGCAGCTCGGGAGAAGAGATCTGTAACCTACAAAGGTAGAAACATTAGATTGGCAACAGACCTATCCACAGACACCTGGCAGGCCAGAAAGGACTGGCAGGATATATTTAGAGCACTAAATGAGAAAAATATGCAGCCAAGAATACTATATCCAGCTAGGCTGTCATTGAAAATAGAAGGAGAGATAAAAAGCTTCCAGGACAAACAAAAACTAAAGGAATGTGCAAACACGAAACCAGCCCTATAAGAAATCTTGAAAGGGGTCCTCTAAGCAAAGAGAGAGCCTAAAAGCAACATAGACCAGAAAGGAACACAGACAATATACAGTAACAGTCACCTTACAATGCAATACAATGGCACTAAATTCCTATCTTTCAATAGTTACCCTGAATGTAAATGGGCTAAATGCCCCAATCAAAAGACACAGGCTATCAGATTGGATTAAAAAACAAGACCCATTGATATGCAAGAGACTCATTTTAGACCCAAAGACACCCCCAGATTGAAAGTGAGGGGGTGGAAAACCATTGACCATGCCAATGGACAACAAAAGAAAGCTGGGGTGGCAATCCTTATATCAGACAAATTAGATTTTAAACCAAAGACTGTAATAAGAGATGTAATAAGACATGAGGAAGGACACTATATCTTACTTAAAGGGTCTATCCAACAAGAAGATCTAACAATTGTAAATATCTATGCCCCTAACATGGGAGCAGCCAATTATATAAGGCAATTAATAACAAAAGCAAAGAAACACATCGACAACAATACAATAATAGTGGGGGACTTTAACACCCCCCTCACTGAAATGGACAGATCGTCTAAGAAAAAGATCAACAAGGAAATAAAGACTTTAAATGACACACTGGAACAAATGGACTTCACAGACATATTCAGAACATTCCACCCCAAAGCAATGGAATACACATTCTTCTCTAGTCCCCATGGAACATTCTCCAGAATCAATCAATCCTAGTTCATAAATCAGGTCTCAACCGGTACCAAAAGATTGGGATCATTCCCTGCCTATTTTCAGACCACAGTGCTTTGAAACTAGAACTCAATCACAAGAGGAAAGTCGGAAAGAACTCAAATCCATGGAGGCTAAAGAGCATCCTACTGAAGAATGAATGGGTCAACCAGGAAATTAGAGAAGAATTTTAAAAATTCATAGAAACCAATGAAAATGAAAACACAACTATTCAAAATCTTTGGGATGCAGAAAATGCAGTCCTAAGAGGCAAGTATATAGCAATATAAGCCTTTCTCAAGAAACAAGAAAGGTCTCAAGTACACAACTTAACCCTACACCTAAAGGAGCTGGAGAAAGAACAGCAAATAAAGCCTAAACCCAGCAGTAGAAGAGAAATAATAAACATCAGAGCAGAAATCAATGAAATAGAAACCAAAAAACAGTAGAACAGATCAATGAAACTAGGAGCTGGTTCTTTGAAAGAATTAACAAGATTGATAAACCCCTGGCCAGACTTATCAAAAAGAAAAGAGAAAGGACCCAAATCAACAAAATCATGAATGAAAGAGGAGAGATCACAACCAACACCAAAGAAATACAAACAATTATAAGAACATATTATGAGCAACTCTACACCAGCAAATTAGATAATCTGGAAGAAATGGATGCATTCCTAGAGATGTATCAACTACCAAAATTGAACCAGGAAGAAATAGAAAACCTGAACAGACGTATAACCACTAAGGAAATTGAAGCAGTCATCAAAAATCTCCCAACAAACAAAAGCCCAGGGCTAGATGGCTTCCCAGGGGAATTCTACCAAACATTTCAAGAAGAATTAATACCTATTCTTCTGAAACTGTTCCAAAAAATAGAAATGGAAAGAAAACTTCCAAACTCATTTTATGAGGCCCCATTACCTTGATCCCAAAAGCAGACAAAGACCCCATCAAAAAGGAGAATTACAGACCAATATCCTTGATGAACATGGATGCAAAAATTCTCACCAAAATACTAACCAATAGGATCCAACAGTACATTAAAAGGATTATTCACCAACACCGAGTGGGATTTATCCTTGGGCTGCAAAGTTGGTTCAACATCCGCAAATCAATCAACGTGATACAATACATTAACAAAAGAAAGAACAATAATCATATGATCCTCTCAATAGATGCAGAAAAAGCATTTGACAAAGTACAGCATCCTTTCTTGATCAAAACTCTTCAGAGTATAGGCATAGAGGGTACATACCTCAATATCATAAAAGCCATCTATGAAAAACAGCAAATATCATTCTCAATGGGGAAAAAATGAGAGCTTTCCCCCTAAGGTCAGGAATGTGGCAGGGATGTCCACTATCACCACTGCTATTCAACATAGTATTGGAAGTCCTAGCCACAGCAATCAGACAACAAAAAGAAATCAAAGGCATCCAAATCAGCAAAGAAGGAGTCAAATTCTCACTCTTTGCAGATGATATGATACTTTATGTGGAAAACCCAAAAGACTCCACCCCAAAATTGCTAGAACTCATACAGGAATTCAGTAAAGTGGCAGGATATAAAATCAATGCACAGAAATCAGTGGCATTCCTATACACCAACAACAAGACAGAAGAAAGAGAAATTAAGGAGTCGATCCCATTTACAATTGCACCCAAAACCATAAGATACCTAGGAATAAATCTAACCAAAGAGACAAAGGATCTGTACTCAGAAAACTATAAAATACTCATGAAAGAAATTGAGGAAGACACAAAGAAATGGAAAAATGTTCCATGCTCATGGCTTGGAAGAACAAATATGGTGAAGATGTCAATGCTACCTAGAGCAATCTACACATTCAATGCAATCCCCATCAAAATACCATCCACTTTTTTCAAAGAAATGGAACAAATAATCCTAAAATTTGTATGGAACCAGAAAAGACCCCGCATAGCCAGAAGAATGTTGAAAAAGAAGGGCAATGCTGGCGGCATCACAATTCCGGACTTCCAGCTCGATTACAAAGCTGTCATCATCAAGACAGCATGGTACTGGCACAAAAACAGACACAGAGATCAATGGAACAGAATAGAGAGCCCAGAAATGGACCCTCAACTCTATGGTCAACTCATCTTTGACAAAGCAGGAAAGAATGTCCAATGGAAAAAAGACAGTCTCTTCAACAAATGGTGTTGGGAAAATTGGATAGCCACATGCAGAAGAATGAAACTGGACCATTTCTTTACACCACACACAAAAATGGACTCCAAATGGTTGAAAGACCTCAATGTGAGATAGGAGTCCATCAAAATCCTAAAGGAGAACACAGGCAGCAACCTCTTTGACCTCAGCCACAGCAACTTCTTCCTAGAAACATCACCGAAGGCAAGGGAATCAAGGGCAAAAATGAACTATTGGGACTTCATCAACATAAAAAGCTTTTGCAAAGCAAAGGAAACAGTCAACAAAACCAAAAGACAACCGACAGAATGGGAGAAGATATTTGCAAATGACATATCAGATAAAGGGCTAGTATCTAAAATCTATAAAGAACTCATCAAACTCAACACCCAAAGAACAAAGAATCCAATCAACAAATGGGCAGAAGACATGAACAGACATTTTTCCAAAGAAGACATCCAAATGGCCAACAGACACATGAAAAAGTGCTCAGTATCGCTCGGCATCAGGGAAATCCAAATCAAAACCTCAATGAGATACCACCTCACACCAGTCAGAATGGCTAAAATTAACAAGTCAGGAAATGACAGATGTTGGCGGGGATGTGGAGAAAGGGAAACCCTCCTACACTGTTGGTGGGAATGCAAGCTGGTACAGCCACTCTGGAAAACTGTATGGAGATTCCTCAAAAAGTTGAAAATAGAGCTACCCTATGATCCAGCAATTGCACTACTGGGTATTTACCCCAAAGATACAAAAGTAGGGATCTGAAAGGGTACGTGCACCCTGATGTTTATAGCAGCAATGTCCACAATAGCCAAACTGTGGAAAGAGCCAAGATGTCCATCTACAGATGAATGGATAAAGAAGAAGTGGTATATATATATACAATGGAATATTATGCAGCCATCAAAAGGAATGAGATCTTGCCATTTGCAATGACGTGGATGGAACTGGAGGGTATTATGCTGAGCGAAATAAGTCAAACAGAGAAAGACATGTATCTTATGACCTCACTGATATGAGGAATTCTTGATCTCAGGAAACCAACTGAGGGTTGCTGGAGTGGGGGGTAGGGGGGATGGATGGGGTGACTGGGTGATGGACACTGGGGAGGGTATGTGCTCTGGTAAGCGCTGTGAATTGTGCAAGACTGTTGAATCTCAGATCTGTACCTCTGAAACAAATAATGCAATATATGCTAAGAAAGAAAAAAGAAGAAGAAGAAGAAGAATGTAGCAGGAGGGGAAGAATGAAGGGGGGGAATCGGAGGGGTAGACGAACCATGAGAGACGATGGACTCTGAAAAACAAACTGAGGGTTCTAGAGGGGAGGGGGATGGGAGGATGGGTTAGCCTGGTGATGGGTATTGAGGAGGGCATATTCTGCATGGAGCACTGGGTGTTATGCACAAACAATGAGTCATGGAACACTACATCTAAAACTAATGATGTAATGTATGGAGATTAACATAACAATACAAAATTAAAAAAAAAAAAAAACTTCGTATCATTTGAAACACATGCCATTCTGACAGCTGACCTGCTATCATTCACCACTCTCTTATAACTTTCCTTCAATTCTTTGATGGAATTACAAACTGGCTCAGCAACTTCTTTACCACCAACTACTCCTTCCACTATTGCTTTTCACTACAGAAGCCCTAGCTTTTCAGTTCCTTGACCTCTTCAAAAGCAAGGTTTTTCCTTGGAAATTCCTACTTAAGTCACTCGCACTAATAGCCCAAGCCTAAATATTGTTATCAACAATAGCATTGCCTCTTTCAAAGCCTTGGAATCTAGAGTTCTAATTTCAGATCACTCTTTCTGGTTTTGCCAGCTTACTTACTCTAGTCCCCTATTCTAACAATTCTTTACCCTCCTTATAACTATTCACACCTTGACATGCCCTCACATCTCTCTTTGCCTAGTGCAGAGTTTATGGTTCAGAACTATAACCAGTACCTTGAACACAGTCTTAATTCCACCTCTTGTTTCCACTCTGACATAATTATCAGACAACAAGCAACTATGAATAAAACTTAAATGCCTGCTGTGATATTTAATTTTATATGTCAGTTTGACTTGCCTAAAGGATACACAGATTTCTGCTAAAACATTATGTCTGTGTGTGTCTGTGAGGATGTCCCCAGAACAGATTAGCATTTGAATCAATAGACTGAGTAAAGAAGATCTTTCTCACTAATACTGGTGGGCATCATCCAAATCTCTTAATGGCCTGAATATAACAAAAAGGCAGAGGAAGGATAAGTTCACTCCTGCTGGCGTTGAGACATCTTCTGCCACCTCCAACATTGGCATTTCTGGTTCTCAGACTAGGATTCTGAGATTTTCAGGTCTTTGTACTTGGACTGAAATTATACCATCAGCTTTCCTGTTCTCTAGGTTGCAGATGGCAGATCATGGGACTTCTTGGCCTCCATAATCATGTGAACCAATTCCTATAATAAATCTTCTTTTATATACATATCTCTGTTGTACTGTTTCTCTGGACATCCCTGAAAATACACCTGCCTAGGATAAACACTCAAGGAGCTGAAGGTTGTTGGAGAAAATCCCCAAATGATGCTGACTGATCATTCTATTTTATGCTTATAGCCCTCAAACTAGCATTATCCAAAAATCCTACTATGTTTCCCTAGTAAACTCACTTTACCTTTCTCTAAGATAACTACTTTATATCTTCTCCTTGTCCCAATGCACTCTCAACTATTTGATGTGGCATTAGTCTTCATTCAAAAGCCACATTATTTATTTACTTAAAAAGTTAAATTCATGTTGTAGAAGTGGTACCTCCTCCCACCCCTAAATTTATTAATCTTCCTCATCTTTATCCTCATAATGTGTCTTCTCTTTACTTACAGTGGGCTGTTTATCATGGTAGCTGAGGATATGGCCTCTACAGTAGGACAACTTGGCTTTAAGCCTTAGCTTCTCTACTCTACTCAAGAGTTGTGTGAGTACAGCGGAGTGGCTTACCTATTCTGCACCTCTATTTTACCCTCATTATATTCAAAACAATGATAGAAACCATCTTTCAAAGTACTTCTGGGGATTAAGTAAGTTAACATTGTTCGAGTACTTAGAACAATCCCTATCAAATGGCAAGTGCTTAGTAAATATTAGACATATTTCTAATTCATTATTAAAACAGAGGAAGAGTCTACTTTTATATAAAGCTAACTTCTTCATTTGTGTTCCAGATCAATTTCCAGCTGTTCCACTCAGGAAGATCACAGTGAAAGCTGAAATGTAAACAGGTTATGGCAACAACTATATACGGTATGCTTTATGTATGCATACACACAGGTTATGATGTAACTGAAATTAATAGATACAACATCTGTTATGATGGGAGATTTCTAAATCAGTGTCTTCTTTTCTTTATACTTTGTGTGTTTTCATGTTATATTAGGGTTGGTTAAAAAAATAAGTATGTGTGCCCTTGTATACTCCTAGTATACCTTGTATACTCCTAGTATCTGATATTATTTTAAGAGAAGAAATACTGAAGCAAGCATGGATCCAGATTTTGCTGGACCTAAAATTTATACATTTTTTAAATACACACATACAATTTTTAGGTATGAAATGAATTACAGGGCCTATGCAAGATGGCAGACCCTGCTGCTTAAGCTTCATTGGCATCTCTGTTAATACCCTCAAGAATCCTAAAATGAGGATGTTATTATATCTTACATATTGGTGAAGAAAAGCAAAGTAACTTTGTAATTACATAGGTAGTGAGTGACCTAGCTGTGTTATGTCCTCAGTCTCTTGGCTCTAAGACCAGTGTCTTTTGCCTCCATATCCCAGCTTCCTCTATCTTTATTGGCAGAAAGGAAGTTGGGGTCCCAAAGTTTACACCTTTTGTTCAACTTCCTCTTTCTCAATATCTACTCCCATTATGGGTATAATTTTCCCCCCAGTTTTTCTGCTGCCACTAGTAGAGGTCACATGGGGAAGCCTCTCATTCTCACTGGATTCTGAATTTCTGGGGAACATGTTGGACATTGAAACATACAACCCTGGTGACGGCATGATTACTGGGCAATCATTCACTCCTCCAAGTCATAACAACAGGTGCCCTCAGATGTCCTATATCCTCCTCTGTCTGATCATCCTACTCATATATGGAAGGGTAATCAGTAATTGTAAGAATGCAGTCTTAGAAGCAAGCAGTGAGCATGTTAACATATGCCAGCATATATAAACACTTCCCTGACAACACAGGGAAGACCCCCTGCTGCAGGACAGGAAGCAAAGAGCAATGAAATTTAGATTCCTGAATAGTAGGTGGTCATAAGATGTCAGGGACACTGGAAGTAAGAGAATGTTTCTAAAAGATAAGTCCAGGGGAAAAACGAAGGGGGGGATATTGGAGGAGGAGACCAACCATGAGAGACTATGGACTCTGAAAAACAAACTGAGGGTTCCAGAGGGGAGGGGGGTGGGTGATGGGTTAGCCTGGTGATGGGTATTAAAGAGAGCATATATTGAATGGAGCACTGGGTGTTATAGGCAAACAATGATTCATGGAACTCTACATCAAAAACTAATGATGTAATGTATGGTGATTAACATAATAAAATTTTTAAAATGCAAAAAAAAAAAAAAAAAAAAGATAAGTCCAGGGTAGCAAAAGAACAAGAATCTGTTCTCTAATGAATGGATGCCAAAGATGCAATCACAATAATATTGCCATATTTGGGGAAGAAGAAGCCATAAATTCCTTAAGGAACCATAAGCACAGCGGGATATCCTTCGTGGGGCTCTGTGGCTGAGTATATCCAAAGGGTGGGGACACTGCTAATCTGGGAAACTTTCCTCCTGATATGGGAGACCCTGTTTCCTCTAACTTATGTATGAATGCAATGACATCGTCAAACATTCATTCATCATAATCCATGGCATGATGGTAAATATACGGCTGAGTAAAAGGGCATTTATTCTCAAGCTGTTAACTATCTATCTGATAGGAGAAATTTGAAAGAGTAAAATGGCTAATTTCAGAGACCATTTTGCTCCAGAACCCTGAAGCCATTAATGAAGAATTGTTATTCTTTTATGTAAATGTAAATCCCTTAAGAGAAGAATAATGTCTATTCCTTAATGTGCACCCAAATACAATTTTATGGAAGTAGCTCTTATGGGATTCAGAGTGATTCAAATCCTCTCTAATCTACTCATTGGCCATGGGCTATAAGTTACTTAACTTATCTGCTCCTTTGTTTTCTTACCTATAAATTTCAAATTAGAGGTGTGGGTTTAAGGAGGTATCCCATATGACAAGCCTTTTGTACAGCTTGCTGCACAGAAATATTATGTTTTTCCTCTCACCTTACTTTAGGCCCCATCCCATCATTTACCACATTTCCAGCATGCCCTTCCATTTTCTTCAAGCTTTCCACATATATTTGCCTTTCTCAAAAATTTCTCATCATAAAAATGATGAGAAAGTTCTTATAGCTCATATGTCTACACATTTCTGATTTTCAAAAAAATGATCCAAATGATTTTTAAAAATGCTCCAAATATTCAAATGCCTCATTAATCCCCATGATGCTCCATCAGAGGCCATATATTTTAAAAGCATGCAGTGACTGCATTTGAACAAAGAAATAGTTACTGTGTGCCTACTCTGTGCCAGGTGGTGTACTAGAAACTGGGGAGATGAATATAATCATAAAATATAAGGCCTGATTTCAAAAAATTCACAATCAGGGAAGGGGAAGCTATGCATTATCAGTAAAAAAAGATGGAATGGGCTGAAGGAGCAAGGAGGACATTGGAGTCATGCGAGCTATATTAAAGCCTGAGAAAAAAGGAAAAAATCAGTAGTATAGAACCTGTCTTTATTTAAAATTTTGATTTTTTTAATCATTGATTTTTTTTGCATTGATTTTTTTTTATTTTTTTGCAGCAGATGTACCTTTTTAATTTGGTTTTATTTTAGGCTAAAATTACAATATTAAATTTTAATATTCAATCATTAGCATGACTTTGCATTCCCTGCCTATCTGCCATCTCTGTCCTCCAGCATACGCAGAATAGCAATAGGGAAGGGCCGGATGCAGCAATCTGGAAAGAAGACCAGGCCATGGTTGCTGGTCCAGTCACTGCACTGGAGTAGTTGTGTGGTCTTGAACACATGGCTTCATGCCTCTGAGGCTCAGTTACTGATTTTTGTAAAATACTGCATGAAAATATTACTTACCTTGATTGCTGTTTTTTGTTCTTGAGTTTTGCGCATCTGATTGAGAATGATATGGACTGAACTGGGTCCCCCCTGAATTTACATGTTGAATGTGACTACATTTGGAGATAGGCCCTTTAAGGAGGGAATTAAGATTCAGGGAGGTCATAGGGAGGGCCCTCAACCAAAAGGACTAGTGTCCTTATCAGAAGAGGATGAGACCCCAGAAAAAAGACCATGTGAGGACACGGGAGGAGGTGGCTACAAGCCAAAGAGAGAGGCTTCAGGAGAACCTTGATCTTGGAATCCCAGCTTCCAGAACTATGAGAAATAAATTTCTGTAATTTAGGTCACCTTGTCTGTGGTATTTTGTTTTGGTGGCCCTAACAGGCTAATGCAGAGGGTAAGAAGAGATTTCATAAAAGAAGATTCATACAGGGGGCCTGGGTGGCTTAGTTGGTTAAGTGTCTGCTTTCGGCTTGGGTCATAATCCCAGGGTCCTGGGATCGAGCCCCTCATCGGGCTCCCTGCTTGGCGGGAAGCCTGCTTGTCCCTCTCCCACTCCACCTGCTTGTGTTCCTTCTCTCGCTGTGTCTCTCTCTGTCAGGTGAATAAATAAAATCTTAAAAAAAAAAAAAAAGACTCATACAGTCCGGATAGTAAGCAAATGAAAGATAATTCTGGAAATTTTAAGCATGGAATAGAAACTGGATGAGGACCCAGGCACATATTGGGCTGAAATGGCCTTTGACACAGACTTACACTAGTGCTTATTTTTGTAAGGCCCGTGAGCTAAGAAGTATTACATTTTTTAATTATTGGAAAAAACCTAAAGGAGGGGCACCTGTGTGGCTCAGTCAGTTAAGCATCTGCCTTCGGCTCAGGACATAATCTCAGGATCCTGGGATTGAACCCTGCATCAGACTCCCTGCTCTATGGGGAGCCTACTTCTCCCTCTGCCTGCCAATCCCCCTGCTTGTGCTCTCTCTCTCTCTCTGTCAAATAAATAAATAAAAATTTAAAAAAAAAAAAAAAACTAAAGGAGAATATTTCTTGATGTTGAAAGTTATATGAAATTCAAATTTCTGTATCCATAAATAATACTTTATTGGAACACAGTCATGTTCATTTGTTCAAATATTGTCTATGGCTGCTTTTGTGTTACAATAACAGAGTTGAATATTTTAGACAGAGACCATATGGCCCATAAGACCTAAAATAATTTCTGTCTGACCTTTTACAGAAAAAGAGTGCTAGCCCCTGGACTAGACCAATTTCCTTCCCAAACTCATCTCTAACATAAACATATTTAAGAGAAAGAAAGAAAGAGAGAGAGAGAAGAAGGAAGGAAGGGGGGAGGGAGGGAGGAAGGAAGGAAGGGAGGAAGGATGAGAGAGAGAGAGAAAAGGAGGGCATAAAGGGAGAGAAGAAAGAAGAGAATAAGAAGATATGTATCTCTTATTTCCCCAATGCCTCTTAAGAATATGGGCAAGAGCCCTTAATTTAGCATGAACAAAGGTGAGTCTGGTGCCAGGCTGTTCTGAAAACTCATCATTTACAATACCAACAGCACCACTGTAAAAGCTACTGTGGTCAGCCATCAACTCTGATACAGCTCTTTTCTAAACCAAACATGAGACACATGCTCACTTTGTTACAATGCAGAGCTCATTATCCTGAGCACACTTAGTAAACTGTCTTGGACAAAGTGCCTCATTTGCTTGCTGTAATGGAGGATTTGGCATACCAGTGTTCATTAAATCTCCATGCCCCAGTTGACACCACAGCTGAAATCACCCATAAACAAATTTATAGGAGAATCATTAAGAGTGAATGAGTGAATGAGTTATCACTTTGGAGGGATGTTTTAGATAAATGAAAGCACAGCTAGGTCCAAATTTAAAGCAATAAGCCTTATATCTAAGTAGATCCATTTTACCAGGAGAATAACATGACTCAAACATTGATGATGTGATTCTCTTAGAGCAATCATTTGCAAAACTCCAGGGTCCCCAATCAGGTGGTGAAAGCATTATCTTACAGACCTTCAAGGTAATTGCTTCTGCTCTCCACCCCCATGCTGCATTGATCAGCAGTATTTTTCCAGCCTTGACTGAGACTAGAAAAACCACCCAGTCTCTGCCATTTTTATCCCCATGAAACAGACCACCATATTCATTTTCTGACATGTGATCTTAAAAGAATCTCTAGTCTCTCTAAGGAAAAAGATCTAAAAAGAGTAAAGATGATGGAATCAGAAACACCTGGATGTAACTCTCAGCTTTGCCATGCACTAGCTTTGAGCAAGTTTCTGGCAAGTTAGCTACCATCTCTGGGCCTGCTTCTCCATAAATAAATAAGGCTCAAAATAGCAACCTCCTCAATTTGCTGTGAGGATTAAATGAAATAATGTAAGTAATCCTCTTTGCCTGGCACCCACCAACTTTGGCGTACACGTGTTTAGTTTGCTTTTACACAATTTTGGAAATTTTCAGCACCAATGTAAAAATTGATGGTGCCTGGATCTGATTGTATGTTCCAGAGATACAGCAGAGCTTCTCTGTCTTTTAAAAAATGTCCTTCTATGATTGTCTTAGCAATTTAAATATTTTTAATATTGTGAAATCAACAAAGCACGAAATAATTCCTATTATTTTAAGCACATGCACAGATATCATTATGTTAGAAAATAGAGGAAAAGAAGTGTGGAGTATTTACAATTTTTTTATTTGGGCTCACTTCTCTGGGTGATAGAATGTTTCCAGGCTCTTTGCTAGTTATAAAGAAGAGAATGAAATTTTGGAATAACTAGGCACGTTCCTTCCTTTTCAGAAGCTGTAAAGTCCTCCAAACAGGAATACATTTTTAGCCTGAGGAAGGGGAAAAGGAACAACGTGTGGCCTGGGCATTCTGTCACTGGGGGAGGAATTGGTTTGGGGTGTTTGTTTGTTTGTTTGTTTGTTTTCTAGCAACCTACTCTAAACTTATTTCTTCATGATACCAGGGAAATTCCACCAGCTGTCAATTCTATACTCAGATTCTTTCCTTGCAGCCTCCTCAATTCTTTCCCTACAGAAGTAGAAGTGTAGGACTAGTCTCATCATGGAAGCACACATTTCCACACACACAAGTTTCCTTCCAACTATGAAGGGATGTAAAGAGTTGGAAGGAAACTGAGATGTCACCAAGTTCAACACTGGATCCTATGACAAAGACAAATTCACATTTGTCATAATAGGGACAAACCCCCTAGATTTGGCACACAAGTTTAAGCAACATTCAGAACTCCCAACGTCCATCCATGAAGCCCAAGCTTGGTTCAGGGACCTCAGATGAATTCCTTCCATAGATAGTATTTAACAAGAATGGGAAGAGAAATAGAAATTTCTTTGATCAACAAATTTCTCAAAACATTTTATAAAGAAAAAAATCTGCTGGAAAAGGTACTATATTCTCAGCAACTATTTTTGCTTGGTTAATATTTTCAGAGATCCTGGCAGATGAGTAATTTATTTCCAGGTAAAATCCATCATTTCCACATACAGTGCATTTGTTAGTGTATCCAGGGCTTTGTGCTATCTTTTTGGTGTACTGTATTTATTCTATCTAAAAGATATTTCAAACAGAATACATTTTGAATACTAGGTAATTTAGTAATTGCTTCATGATGAAAGAATAAACTAAAAAAAGAAAAGTTGTGTGGCAAGGATGGTCATATAATAACATCCATTCATAGTGAACATCAATAAACTCATTTTTAATAGAAACAAAAAGGGTAATTATTGTAAGTGCATTTGTTCTAGATAAATTTTTAAATTTTCAAAGATAAAAATTTTTTCAAAAAATTAAATATTTCTCTGATATGAAGTTTTCCATGACTATTAAAATTGCATAATTAGGGGTGCCTGGGTGGCTCAGTTGGTTAAGCGGCTGCCTTCGGCTCAGGTCATGATCCTGGAGTCCCGGGATCGAGTCCCGCATCGGGCTCCCTGCTTGGCAGGGAGTCTGCTTCTCCCTCTGACACTCCTCCCTCTCATGCTGTCTGTCTCTCATTCTCTCTGTCTCAAATAAATAAATAAAATCTTTAAAAAAAATAAAAATAAAATAAAATAAAATTGCATAATTATGAAATAATATGGAAAATAGTATGAAAAAGGAATGTGCCAAATTGTGTGTACAGAATGATTACCAAGATAAAGTGAAACATCATGTTATTAAGGAAAAAAGACCAGAAAAAGTACCCTAAACTTTACCATGTGCTATAGAATACATAGCAGGAAGCTATTTTTGTATTATTTTCCATTTGCCCATTTTCCCATGACATGATTTTGCCACTTCTATAATGAAATAAAGATGTTTTAAGAATAACCATGTTGGCCAGGGATACTAAATTTTTCTCTAGACATGAGGTCAAACTGCAGCTTACTCTGTGCCAGGCCCTGGAGCAAGTACATTTAAATACTATACCTCTTTCATTTTCAGAAAGCTCTTTAGAGAAAATAATCATAATAATAAGGTGAGCCTCCATTGCAAATAGGAATCTTACGAGTAAGTCACAAAACCAGTAAGAGAGAAAACTGGCAAAAATACATGCCTCTTTTTCCTCCATCATATTTTTCAACTATTTGAAAACTAACAACGTACTACTTTGCAGTCAAGACCAGTGGATTTTGGGGCACCTGGGTGGCTCAGTCGTTGGGTGTCTGCCTTCGGCTCGGATCATGATCTTATGGTCCTGGGATCGAGCTCTGCATAGGGCTCCCTGCTCAGCGGGAGACTTGCTTCTCCCTCTCCCACTCTAGCTGCTTGTATTCCCTCTCCCGCTGTGTCTCTCTCTGTCAAATATATAAATAAAATCTTAAAAAAAAAAAAAGGACCAGTGGGTTTTCTGAGCATGGACTGTATGACCTACAGAGCAACACCGTGTGGCCAGTGGGGGAGGGTGTGAGGAAGAGTGGAGAACAATAGCTGAGACTCGTGAGTGTTTTTTCTTTTAATATTGTGGACGAGCTAGGGCATTTTATCATCTCACATGGGCCCAAGAAGAAAGGTAGATAGAGGAAATCTCAACTTCTCTCCATCAATTCAGCATCAGAGAATTCATCTTAAAGGGGACCTATCCAAAAAAAAGTTGCTATGGCTGATGTCAGAGCTCTTTCAGTGGTGTCATGTGGACAAGCCAGACGGCAGTGGCTTGAAGGGTGACTGGCCGGAGATCAAAGAAAAGAGTAGCAGCAACTCTCTGGACAGAAAAGCGACCACTTTCTGGAAGGTAGGACATGCAGAGAAGTGAAACTGAGGCAAAATTCAGGAAGATAGATGGTGGGGGAAGGGGCCTCCATCAGCCGCTACTGGCAAGTGATAGACCTGCGGAGCACAAAATCACAACTTCTAGAAGTCAGCTCTGCTGAGGGATGTTGCTCCAGTGGCTAAGTGGGGAGTGGAACACTCGCTGGGACAGTGTGGTCTCAGGACCCTCGAGGTCACAGAAAGACCAGGAGTGCTTGAATGTGGCAGAGCTCCCAGGTATCGGAGCAGGGAAGCCGGCTGCAGAGACGGAGCTGAGGCGTGGGCTCTCAGCTCGGGGTTGCCATAAACCGTGATCTGTGGCACAGCCAGGCCACTGTTCCTCCAGCAGGGACCCAACAACCGGCAGATCCGAGAGACTCCCCTTCCTCCCCCGGGAGAAGCGGATGCGGAAGTGCTCCGCAGGAATCTGCTGGGTTTGGAGACTCCACATGGGGTCGTGTGCCAGAGATAGAAATGCTCGGTCACAGACCAGGTGAGCACAGAGTGTGGCCAGAGATGGGAGTGATTGACTACTTTTCTCTTGGGGCTCACTGAGGAGTGGGACACCAAGTTCTTGGCTCCTCCAGGAGGAGGTTGGGAGGCCGCCATTTCACTCTTGTCCTCCAAAGGTGTATGGAAAGCTTTCAGGGAACAAAAGTTCCTGAGAGCAAACCCGAGCAGATTACTTAGCCTGGCTGGCAACCGGCAAAGGTGGGAAAATTCTAGCTCTGGCAAATACATTTGGGAACCATGGGAACAGGTCCCTCTCCCAGAAGATCAGCAAGAATAGCCAGCCAAGACCAAGTTTACTGATCAATGAGAATGGCAGAACTCCAGCGGTAGGGGAACACTGCACATAGAATTCAAGGCTTTTTTCCCATGATTCTTTAGTCTAAGTTAATTTTTTTTAACTTTCTTTTACTTCTTTTATTTGAATTTTTCTTTCTCCCTTTTCCAACCAACATCTTATCAATCCCTTTTTTAAAAAATCTTTTTTATTTTTCATTTTTAGAGTCATATTCTATCCCTTCATAGTAGTTAACCTTATTTTTGGTATATATATATATATATAAGTTGTTCTCCATTTAAAATTTTGGGATACAGTTTCTTCTAACAGACCAAAATATACCCTAACTCTAGTGTATGGCTTTGTTCTACTCTCCTGCCTGATCACATTCTCTCCACATTTTTTTCTTTATCTTTTTAATCCTCTTCTTTCTTTTTTCAACCAAATTCTTATCTTATCAATTCCTTTTATAAAATCTTATATAATTTTCATCTTTACAGTCATATACCATCCCTTCATCATATTTATCCTTATTTTTCTACATATATAAGTTTTTCTTTCTTTAAAATTTTGGGAGGCACTTCCTTCTAACAGACCAAAATACACCCCAAATCTAGTGTGTGGCACTGATCTATGCACCAGCCTAATCATATTTGATCATATTCTGGTTTTTGTTGTTGTTGTTGATGGTTATTATCTTTTTCTTTTTCTTCTTTTTTCTTTTTTCTTTCTTTCCCTTTCTTTTCCCTGGTTTCAGGTTTCTTCTGATTTGTTTAGTGTATATTTTTCTGGGGACCGTTGTTACCCTGTTAGCATTTTATTCTGTCATTCATCTATTCTCCTGTGGACAAAATGACAAGATGGAAAAAATGACCTCAAAAAAAAGAACAAGAGGCAGTACCGACTGCCAGGGACCTAATCAATATGGACATTAGTAAGATGTCAGAACTAGAGTTCAGAATGATGGGTTTAAACATATTAGCTGGCCTTGAAAAAAGCATGGAAGGTATTAGAGAAACCCTTCCTGGTGAAATAAAAGAACTAAAATCTAACCAAGTCGAAATCAAAAGGCTATAAATGAGTTGCAATCAAAAATGGAGGCTCTAACTGCTAGGATATATGAGACAGAAGGGAGAATTAGTGATATAGAAGACCAAATGATGGAAAATAAAGAAGCTGAGAAAAAGAGAGACAAAAAACTACTGGATCATGAGGGTAGAATTCGAGAGATAAGTGATACCATAAGATGAAACAATACTAGAATAATTGGGACCTCAGAAGAAGAAGAAAGAGAGAGAGGGGTAGAAGGTATATTGGAGCAAATTATAGCAGAGAACTACCCTAATTTGGGGAAGGAAACAGGCATCAAAATCCAGGAAGCACAGAGAACCATCCTCAAAATCAATAAAAATAGGTCAACACCCCGACATGTAATAGTAAAACTTATGAGTCTCAGAGACAAACAGAAAATCCTGAAAGCAACTCGGGAGAAGGGATATGTAAACTACAATGGTGAAAACATTAGATTGGCAACAGACCTATCCACAGAGACCTGGTAGGCCAGAAAGGACTGGCAGGATATATTTAGAGCACTAAATGACAAAAATATGCAGCCAATAATACTATAACCAGGTAGGATGTCATTGAAAACAAGAGATAAAAAGCTTCCAGGACAATTGAAAAATAAGGAATTTGCAAACACGAAACCAGCCTTACAAGAAGTATTGAAAGGGGTCCTCTAAGCAAGAGAGAGCCTAAAAGCAACATAGACCAGAAAGGAACACAGACAATATACAGTAACAGTCACCTCACAGGCAATACAATGGCACTAAATTCCTATCTTTTAAGAATTACCCTGAATGTAAATGGGCTAAATGCCCCAATCAAAAGACACAGGCTATCAGATTGGATTAAAAAACAAGACCCATTGATATACTGTCTGCTAGAGACTCATTTTAAACGCAAAGGCATCCCCAGATTGAAAGTGAGGGGGTGGAAAACCATTTGCCATGCTAATGGACACCAAAAGAAAGCTGGGGTGGCAATTCTTATTCCAGACAAATTAGATTTTAAACCAAAGACTATAATAAGAGATGAGGAAGGACACTATATCTTACTTAAAGTGTCTATCCAACAAGAAGATCTAACAATTGTAAATATCTATGCCCCTAACATGAGAGCAGCCAATTATATAAGGCAATTAATAACAAAAGCAAAGAAACACATTGACACCATACAATAATAGTGGGGGACTTTAACACTACCTTCACTGAAATGGACAGATCATCTAAGAAAAAGATCAACAAGGAAATAAAGACTTTAAATGACAAAAGGGACCAAATGGACTTCACAAACATATTCAGAACATTCCATCCCAAGGCAACAGAATACACATTCTTCTCAAGTGCCCATGGAACATTCTCCAGAATCGATCACATCTTAGGTCACAAATCAGGTCTCAACCAGTATCAAAAGATTGGGATCATTCCCTGCCTATTTTCAGACCACAATGCTTTGAAACTAGAACTCAGTCACAATAGGAAAGTCAGAAAGAACTCAAATCCATGGAGGCTAAAGAGCATTCTACTAAAGAATGAATGGGTCAACCAGGAAACTAAAAAAGAATTTAAAAAATTCAAGGAAACCAATGAAAATGAAAACACAGCTATTCAAAATCTTTGGGATGCAGCAAAGGCAGTCCTAAGAGGCAAGTATATAGCAATACAAGCCTTTCTCAAGAAACAAGAAAGGCCTCAAGTACACAACTTAACCCTACACCTAAAGGAGCTGGAGAAAGAACAGCAAATAAAGCCTAAACCCAGCAGGAGAAGAGAAATAATAAACATCAGAGCAGAAAACAATGAAATAGAAACTAAAAGAACAGTAGAACAGATCAACAAGACTAGGAGCTTGTTCTTTGAAAGAACTAACAAGATTGATAAACCACTGGCCAGACTTATCAAAAAGAAAAGAGAAAGGACCCAAATAAATAAAATCATGAATGAAAGAGGAGAGATCACAACCAACACCAAAGAAATACAAACAATTGTAAGAACATATTATGAGCAACTCTACACCAGCAAATTAGATAATCTGGAAGAAATGGATGCATTCCTAGAGATGTATCAACTACCAAAATTGAACCAGGAAGAAATAGACAACCTGAACAGACCTATAATCACTAAGGAAATTGAAGCAGTCATCAAAAATCTCCCAACAAACAAAAGCCCAGGGCCAGATGGCTTCCCAGGGGAATTCTACCAAACATTTCAAGAAGAATTAATACCTATTCTTCTGAAAATGCTCCAAAAAATAGAAATGGAAGGAAAACTTCCAAACTCGTTTTATGAGGCCAGCATTACCTTGATCCCCAAACCAGACAAAGACCCCATTAAAAAGGAGAATTACAGACCAATATCCTTCATGAACATTCATGCAAAAATTCTAACCAAAATACTAGCCAAAAGGAACCAACAGTACATTAAAAGGATTATTCACCATGACCAAGTGGGATTTATCCCTGGGCTGCAAGGTTGGTACAACATCCGCAAATCAATCAATGTGATACAATACATTAATAAAGGAAAGATCAAGAACCATATGATCCTCTCAATAGATGCAGAAAAAGCTTTTGACAAAGTACAGCATCCTTTCTTGATCAAAACTCTTCAGAGTATAGGCATAGAGGGTACATACCTCGATATCATAAAAGCCATCTATGAAAAACCCACAGCCAATATCATTCTCAGTGGGGATAAACTGAGAGCTTTCCCCCTAAGGTCAGGAATGCAGCAGGGATGTCCATTATCACCAGTGCTATTCAACATAGTATTAGAAGTCCTAGCAATAGCAATCAGACAACAAACAGAAATAAAAGGCAACTAAATCGGCAAAGAAGAAGTCAAACTCTCACTCTTTGCAGATGATATGATACTTTATGTGGAAAACCCAAAAGACTCCACCCTAAAACTGCTAGAGCTCATACAAGAATTCAGTAAAGTGGCAGGATATAAAATCAATGCACAGAAATCAGTGGCATTCCTATACACCAACAACAAGACAGAAGAAAGAGAAATTAATTGCACCCAAAACCATAAGATACCTAGGAATAAATCTAACCAAAGAGGCAAAGGATCTGTACTCAGAAAACTATAAAATACTCATGAAAGAAATTGAGGAAGACACAAAGAAATGAAAAAACGTTCCATGCTCATGGATTGGAAGAACAAATATTGTGAAGATGTCAATGCTACCTAGAGCAATCTACACATTTAATGCAATCCCCATCAAAATACCATCCCCTTTTTTCAAAGAAATGGAACAAATAATCCTAAAATTTGTATGGAACCAGAAAAGACCCCGGATAGCCAGAAGAATGTTGAAAAAGAAAAGCAAAGCTGGCGGCATCAGAATTCTGGACTTCCAGCTCTATTACAAAGCTGTCATCATCAAGACAGCATGGTACTGGCACAAAAACAGACACATAGGGGCGCCTGGGTGGCTCAGTTGGTTGGGCGACTGCCTTCGGCTCAGGTCATGATCCTGGAGTCCCGGGATCGAGTCCTGCATCGGGCTCCTTGCTCGGCAGGCAGTCTGCTTCTCCCTCTGACCCTCCCCCGTCTCATGTGCTCTCTCTCTCATTCTCTCTCTCAAATAAATAAATAAAATCATAAAAAAAAACCTGACACATAGATCAATGGAACAGAATAGAGAGCCCAGAAATGGACCCTCAACTCTATGGTCAACTCATCTTGGACAAAGCAGGAAAGAATGTCCAATGGAAAAAAGTCTCTGCAACAAATGGTGTTGGGAGAATTGGATAGCCACATGCAGAAGAATGAAACTGGACCATTTCCACACCACACACAAAAGTAGACTCCAAATGGTTGACAGACCTTAATGTGAGACAGGTGTCCATCAAAATCCTAAAGGAGAACACAGGCAGCAACCTCTTTGACCTCAGCCACAGCAACTTCTTCCTAGAAACATCACCAAAGGCAAGGGAATCAAGGGCAAAAATGAACTATTGGGACTTCATCAACATAAAAAGCTTTTGCAAAGCAAAGGAAACAGTCAACAAAACCAAAAGACAACTGACAGAATGGGAGAAGATATTTGCAAATGACTTATCAGATAAAGGGCTAGTATCCAAAATCTATAAAGAACTCATCAAACTCAACACCCAAAGAACAAAGAATCCAATCAACAAATGGGCAGAAGACATGAACAGACATTTTTCCAAAGAAGACATCCAAATGGCCAACAGACACATGAAAAAGTGCTCAACATCGCTCGGCATCAGGGAAATCCAAATCAAAACCTCAATGAGATACCACCTCACACCAGTCAGAATGGCTAAAATGAACAAGTCAGGGAATGACAGATGTTGGCGGGGATGCGGAGAAAGGGGAACCCTCCTACACTGTTGGTGGGAATGCAAGCTGGTGCAGCCACTCTGGAAAACAGTATGGACGTTTCTCAAAAAGTTGAAAATAGAGCTACCATAAGATCCAGCAATTGCACTACTGGGTATTTACCCCAAAGATACAAAAGTAGGGATCTGAAAGGGTACGTACACCCTGATGTTTATAGCAGCAATGTCCACAATAGCCAAACTGTGGAAAGAGCCAAGATGTCCATCGACAGATGAATGGATAAAGAAGAAGTGGTATATATATACAATGGAATATTATGCAGCCATCAAAAGGAATGAGATCTTGCCTTTTGCAATGACGTGGATGGAACTGGAGGGTATTATGTTGTGCGAAATAAGTCAACCAGAGAAAGACATGTATCATATGACCTCACTGATATGAGGAATTCTTAATTGCAGGAAACAAACTGAGGGTTGCTGGAGTGGGGGGTGAGGTGGGAGGGATGGGGTGACTGGGTGATAGACACTGGGGAGGGTATGTGCTCTGGTAAGCGCTGTGAATTGTGCAAGACTGTTGAATCTCAGATCTGTACCTCTGAAACAAATAATGCAATATATGTTAAGAAAAAAAAAAAGAAGAAGAAGAAGGTAGCAGGAGGGGAAGAATGAAGCGGGGGAAATCGGAGGGGTAGACGAACCATGAGAGACGATGGACTCTGAAAAACAAACTGAGGGTTCTAGAGGGGAGAAGGGTGGGAGGATGGGTTAGCCTGGTGGTGGGTATTGAGGAGGGCACATTCTGCATGGAGCACTGGGTGTTATGCACAAACAATGAATCATGGAACACTACATCTAAAACTAATGATGTAATGTATGGGGATTAACATAAGAATAAAAAAATAAAAAGAAAAAATTACCAGTGTGAAAAAAAAAAAAAGAAATCAAAGGCATCCAAATCAGCAAAGAAGTCAAACTCTCACTCTTTGCAGATGATATGCTACTTTATGTGGAAAACCCAAAAGACTCCACCCCAAAATTGCTAGAACTCATACAGGAATTCAGTCAAGTGGCAGGATACAAAATCAATGTACAGAAATCAGTGGCATTCCTATACACTAACAACAAGACAGAAGAAAGAGAAATTAAGGAGTCGATCCCATTTACAATTGCACCCAAAACCATAAGATACCTAGGAATAAATCTAACCGAAGAAGCAAAGAATCTGTACTCAGAAAACTATAAAATACTCATGAAAGAAATTGAGGAAGACACAAAGAAATGGAAAAACATTCCATGCTCATGGATTGGAAAAACAAATATGGTGAAGATCTCAATGCTACCTAGAGCAATCTACACATTCAATGCAATCCCCATCAGAATACCATCCACTTTTATATTATGCAGCCATCAAAAGGAATGAGATCTTGCCATTTGCAGCGATGTGGATGGAACTGGAGGGTATTATGTTGAGTGAAATAAGTCAAACAGAGAAAGACATGTATCATATGATCTCACTGATATGAGGAATTCTTAATTGCAGGAAACAAACTGAGGGTTGCTGGAGTGGGGGGTGGGGTGGGAGGGATGGGGTGACTGGGTGATAGACACTGGGGAGTGTATGTGCTCTGGTAAGCACTGTGAATTGTGCAAGACTGTTGAATCTCAGATCTGTACCTCTGAAACAAATAATGCAATATATGTTAAGAAAAAAAAAAAGAAGAAGGTAGCGGGAGGGGAAGAATGAAGCGGGGGAAATCGGAGGGGTAGACGAACCATGAGAGACGATGGACTCTGAAAAGCAAACCGAGGGTTCTAGAGGGGATTGGGGTGGGAGGATGGGTTAGCCTGGTGGTGGGTATTGAGGAGGGCACATTCTGCATGGAGCACTGGGTGTTATGCACAAACAATGAATCATGGAACACTTCATCTAAAACTAATGATGCAATGTATGGGGATTAACATAAGAATAAAAAAAAGAAATAAAATAAAATAAAATAAAAGACTTAATTGAAAAAAAAAATACCATCCACTCTTTTCAAAGAAATGGAACAAATAATCCTAAAATTTGTATGGAACCAGAAAAGACCCCAAATAGCCAGAGGAATGTTGAAAAAGAAAAGCAAAGCTGGTGGCATCAGAATTCTGGACTTCCAGCTCTATTGCAAAGCTGTCATCATCAAGACAGTATGGTACTGGCACAAAAACAGACACATAGATCAATGGAACAGAATAGAGAGCTCAGAAATGGACCCTCAACTCTATGGTCAACTCATCTTGGACAAAGCAGGAAAGAATGTCCAATGGAAAAAAGACACTCTGTTCAACAAATGGTGTTGGGAGAATTGGACAGCCACAATCAGAAGAATGAAACTGGACCATTTCTTTACACCACACACAAAAATAGACTCCAAATGGTTGACAGACCTTAATGTGAGACAGGTGTCCATCAAAATCCTAAAGGAGAACACAGGCAGCAACCTCTTTGACCTCAGCCACAGCAACTTCTTCCTAGAAACATCACCAAAGGCAAGGGAATCAAGGGCAAAAATGAACCATTGGGACTTCATCAAGATAAAAAGCTTTTACAAAGCAAAGGAAACAGTCAACAAAACCAAAAGACAACCGTCAGAATGGGAGAAGATATTTGCAAATGACTTATCAGATAAAGGGCTAGTATCCAAATTCTATAAAGAATTTATCAAACTCAATCCCCAAAGAACAAATGATCCAATCAAGAAATGGGTAGAAGACATGAACAGATATTTTTCCAAAGAAGACATCCAAATGCCCAACAGACACAAAAAAGTGCTCAAAATCGCTTGGCATCAGGGAAATCCAAAAATCCTCAATGAGATACCATCTCACACCAGTCAGAATGGCTAAAATTAACAAGTCAGGAAATGACAGATGTTGGCGGGGATGTGGAGAAAGGGGAACCCTCCTACACTGTTGGTGGGAATGCAAGCTGGTGCAGCCACTCTGGAAAACAGTATGGAGATTCCTCAAAAAGTTGAAAATAGAGCTACCATATGACCCAGCAATTGCACTACTGGGTATTTACCCCAAAGATACAAAAGTAGGGATCTGAAAGTGTACGTGCACCCCGATGTTTATAGCAGCAATGTCCACAATAGCCAAACTGTGGAAAGAGCCAAGATGTCCATCGACAGATGAATGGAGAAAGAAGAAGTGGTATAGATATACAATGGAATATTATGCAGCCATCAAAAGGAATGAAATCTTGACATTTACAATGACGTGGATGGAACTGGAGGGTATTATGCTGAGCGAAATAAGCCAATCAGAGAAAGACATGTATCATATGATCTCACTGATATGAGGAATTCTTAATCTCAGGAAACAAACTGAGGGTTGCTGGAGTGGTGGGGGGTGGGAGGAATGGGGTGGCTGGGTGATAGACATTGGGGAGGATATGTGCTATGGTGAGCACTGTGAATTGTGCAAGACTGTTGAAGCACAGACCTGTACCTTGAAACAAATTATACATTATATGTAAAAAAAAAAATGATAGCAGGAAGGGAAGAATGATTGGGGGAAAATCGGAGGGGGAGATGAACCATGAAAGACTATGGACTCTGAGAAACAAACTGAGGGTTCTAGAGGGGAGGGGGTGCGGGGATGGGTTAGCCTGGTGATGGGTATTAAAGAAGGCACGTTCTGCATGGAGTACTGGGTGTTATATGCAAACAATGAATCATGGAACACTACATTAAAAACTAATGATGTAATATATGGGGATTAATATAACATAATAATAAAAAAGGGAGAAAAATAGTGTGGACTAGCTGAAGCTGGATAGATGCATAAACACCTGATATCTCAACCACAATTCCAAAAGATCATGCAAAAATTGACAATACAGTCATAATCCTTGTCTCATTTTTTTTTTAATTTTCATTTATTTGCTTGCTTTCTGTTCCCTGAGATAGGGAGACAGAGAAGAGTAAAGAAAGTCAATTTTATTGAGTAACTTGGATGTACCAAAAAGATTAAGGGTTTCAAAGTTCACATAGGTTTTGTAGAGGGACAAAAAATAGTTTGACAATTATAACTTTTGCAGAGGAATTTTTTAAATTCCTTTCTGAATAGAGGTCTGTGTAATACTAAGGCCATAAGCACATTTGCATAACAATATCAGATGCATAAATTTATTCATAAATCAACATATTTACAGTATAATATGTGATGGAATGGCATATCCAGATAGTAATATGACTCACTTATTTAAGGATCAAAGTATATTTGCAATGGACAGTGAGCATGAAGGTATGTAACCTTAGACAAGAAAAAAAAATCAATATTTAACAATTGTTATCATCTGGCTCATCCTAATTCATCCTTAAGGTTTTCTTTATCTCTTAGTATTTTCCATATGAGAGTATTTCAAGACCAGACTGGGAAGAATTAAAAACCATCATGTGGAACACTATCCTTCATGCCTTACCCTTTGTAGGACTGAAAAATATGGAGAAAGTTTGAAATATCTGATGTATAACAGTACTGCTACCCAGGTCTGTCCTGTGTTTCCTTAGGGAATAAAATTAAAAAAAAAAGAAAGAAAGAAAGAAAAGAAAAAGAAGAACACACCAACAAAAGCATCTGATTTTACCATAGGATAGCTATTTACTTGAAAGCTGCAGCCTATTTTTGTGAATCCCATGGATAATCAACACAGAAACTTGCCAAGCCTCATTCTTTTCCCATAATAGTGACACAAGGAAGCATCATTGTCTGGCTAGAACATATGTACCCACCACTTCCATTTATATTTGAGAAATAGTTTATCTTTTACTACAGTTCCCCCATTTTAATAAATTGCACATGTAGATTTTTCTCAGTTATTGTCCTATCATTCATTCTGGAAGTCCTCACTCTTTATCCTTGGGTACCCACTGGCACTGTTCTCTGTCTGGCCTTGTTTACTTCTCCATATGTCATCAGCATTAATCACTCTATCATCGATTTTAGGGTGGTCTGGCTGCAAGATCTTAACTTCTGCTCCCCCTCCCGGCCCCTCATTTACTTTGCAGCTATAAAATGGAGCTGTATGTAGTATATGAGCCAATGACACATCTAGGAATTGGCATCATGTAGGAAAACAAAAAAAGACCAAAGCCAAGAGAACTTTTCCTCCAGAATCTGAAGGTTTTTCAGATAACTCTGTCTTCTCAGTTCAAATTCTTTCTATGACTTTATTCAGTTATTTTGAGAACTGGTGTGAAACATAATACAGTAGATATCTTCTGGATGTATTTCTAGCCTGTTTTGCAGATATAGCAAGATAAAGGTGATATTAAATTGATTTCTTACAAAATTATTGGTGATACACTCAGAGAGGAAATTTTGCATAGAATTCTCTGAGACTGATTCTATGTTCTCATTAAACATGTAGTCACAGCTATAGGAAGCCAAGGTATAAATTGTTGAAAGAATAAATCATTCAAAAGTTATTTCCACTTACCTTCATCAGCTGTTTCTTGGTCTTGTTTGTTTGTTTAAATAAAAAATACTCTTCAGATTTGGCCGGAGTGTTGTGCAGGGTGCTCAGTCCAACTGCACCTATACTTACGCTCCAACCAACCACATCCCAAAGATTTCCCATGGAATATGCATCCATCAAGATGTCCTACTAAATGAGCAAACACGGAAGTAGAAGAATTTCTTTGGCAAATATGTTGAATGTTATATATTACTCTTAGAGTTGTATAGGAACATCATTATATTAAATATACACATACATATATGTAAGAAATTCTTGACGTAACACTTATAATGCCCTATAAAACTAGCATTCAGTGAAACACCTGTTGTTATTACTACATATTATTTTAGGGCCAAAATCGAAGTCCCCCCTTTTTTTTGGCTCCCAGAGTCATCAAACCACAGTTATAGTTATCAAGCAGATGTCTACAGGGTTTGATGTCCCATTCATTTTGTAATCAGTGCACAGTGCCTAGCCTAGCTTGCACATTTACTTAGAGTTGGTGATCACTTAATATTGAATGACTAAATGAGTAAATGCATGAGCCCCCGACTACAGCTTAGAAATGCATATTTTCTGTGAAAGAAATGTTTTTAGCTATTGGACTCATCACATTGAACTTTTACATCTATAAAAAACAAAAAAACAACAAAGCCCACAGAGAGAAAAAAAGAAAAAACAGTTCAACAGCATACTTTTATTCAAATCAGTTATCACCTCTTTTGTTCATAAGACACACTAAATTATAAACTGTGTTTCAGAAAGTTTGTGCATCTTCTCCCAGATGCATGTGTTCTATTTGAGTACTTGATCTGTCTTATTTTTAGTTACAGTTATAAAACTTCTTAGTGGGAAGGAAGCCTTTATAGTTAAGATAGACCAATGGCTCCATTTTACAGATGAAGTAACTAAGTCTCAGACACACAGAAGAAATTCTTAAAGAAGCACTCCACACTTTTCCTGTGTATCCATGGTCCCTAGCTCATTTCATAGATTGATATGTTAATTCCTTATATTTATACCAATACTTATGTTACAAGGTACTTTTTAGGTAGACCAACCTTTCAAGTCTAGTGTCTTAAGACTTACTAGAAAGGAAACATTTTCTCACTAATGAATTAGATTATTGTGTAACTTACTAAGAAATGATACACACCAGGTGTACTTTGCAAATAAAAGTCAGGTAGTGAGTAGCTGTCCATAAAAGCTTGCAGATTGAAGGTGAAAATAAGCCACCAGTCAGTGACAGAAGCTTCCTCAGCTCTACATGACCTCAGTTCATCACGTACCTTCCACCATGTATTGCTTCAAAACGACACATCTAACTTTCAAAGTTTAAATTTAAAGAATTAGAGGGGCGACCGGGTGGCTCAGTCACGTAGGTATCAAACTCTTGATTTCAGCTCAGGTCATGATCTCAGGGTCCTGAGATTGAGCCCTGCTTCGGGCTCTGTGCTGGGCATGGAGCCTGCTTGAGAGTCTCTCTCTTCCTGTCCCTCTGCACCCCCCCCCAAAAAAAGAGAAGAAAATAAAAGAATAAATAAATAAATAAATTTAAAGAATTAGAAAATATTGATAAGGAAGTGGTTTCAAAATTAGCATCAGAAAAAGTAAATTTTGAATAAATATATTATGTGAAATAAGAGTAGTTATGTACTTCGATAAGAGATAAAATGCATAATGATTATATGGCTGAGAACAATGTATAAGACAAAAACAGAACTATGGAAGAAATGGACACATTTATAAAAATTATAGCTTTTAATATAAATCTCAGTCTTTCAAAAAATTTTAAATAAGTAAATATAGAGGTTTTTATAATAAGGTATATCATACCTTATATAATACTCATACAATGGTTAAATAGCATTTTCTACATGCACAATAAAAAGTTACTTTGAAATTTTCTTAGAACATAACATAAATCAATTGTATGTAGAACCACAGGAAAATCTCAATAAAGTCCAAGAACTAAAAATGTGAAGGGCATTTTCTCTGTCATAAAGCAAATAAAACTAGGAATGAATAGCAAAAATTCAACCAAAGAGTTACAGAAAAAAAAAGGGGGCAGACAACTTTGAGGATTTTTAATTTTATTCTCAGAATGTTAGTTAAAGAGAAAAGATTCATGTATTTAGAAAGCCAATGCAGATAGTTAAAAATAACCTGTTGTTAGAAATGTATATAAGGAAAAGAAAAATCTGAGAGCTGAATTTGAAGCGAAGCTTTGGATATAGCAGTAGACTTGATACTGCAAAGAATCGCATCACTAAAATAGAAGACAAACAGGGGCAGTATCCTAGAATTTGCTGGAGAAAGCTAAAAAATAAGAGTTAGAGAACAGGTAAGAGTTATGGAGGGCAGATGACAGATCTGAATGATCCAGTTTAAGATAGGCCAAAATATTCAGATCCCATTCCCAATGAAAAGTCTATGACAATGAGAGTAGAGTCTCCCTTACAAAAATAAGGCTATTCTATTTATATTAACACCCAGTTCACGTTAAAGGGCAAAATGCTAAAAGCATTACCAAAAAACTCAGGAATAAAATTGAAATGTATAACTTCAAAACTATATTTAAGAATATTTAAGATATTTTGAGGATTAAAGAAGAAAGTTAATATGTGCTCAAAAAGGAACATGTTAATTTTACACATGAGCATTTCTTCTGTGTCATTTAAATTCCTACATTCCCATGAGTGGGAGACTAAGTATATGAGACCTAATCCCTCCAGCTCAGTCACTTCTAAGCCTCAGTTTATGCATAGATAAGATAATGGGAATTAGCTAGATGATCCTTAATTCCTTTCCAGTGGTCATTGTCAGTAAGTCTGAGACAAAAAAACCTAGGTACAAATAGCTACCTGATACGAAACACTTATTATGACCATGCCATTTTTCTCTAATAATAGCTAATATTTACCTAGTTTATTATGTGCCAGATATTATTCTCATAATTTAATCCTTTGAATTGAGTATCAGGTCTATTTCTTTCTTTTTTTTTTTTTAAGATAAACTGAGGCCCAAAGGAGTTGAATAACTTGGCAGAGGTCACACAGCCACAAGGTGTCAGAGTGATGTCTCTAACTTTTGAGATATGTCCAGAGGGGCCTGCTCTGAGCAACTAGTCAACACTGCTGCTCTATGGTGTTAGTTCTCAGGATTTTAAAACACTATCTTGCTTTATCCTATACTGTCATAATCCCCAGTAGCTCTCTTTGCATAGGACCTTATGCCCCCTATATTCCTGGTTTTCTGTGGTTTTCTTCTAAAACCATTTTTTAAAATTTATTTAAATTCAATTAGCCAACACATAGTACATCGTTGGTTTCAGATGTAGTATTCAATAATTTATCCGTTGTCTATAACACCCTCTAGAATCATTTAAAACTATGTGCATCTGGGAGCTACTTCCGCTACAGTAAAAGGTATGGAGATGTGCACCCATGCCCAGTAATTCTTTTATGACTTGGCCCTTTTCCATAGAGGTTCGTGTTATATTCAGGGAAAGGAAAAAAAAAAAAAAAGGTCAGTTTCCCAAACTGTGTTCTGCAGAACATTGAGTAATATAAACTTTAAACTGATATTCCATGTTCAATAAAATATATATAAAATTCTGGAGCATATAATATTTAACCAATTTCTTTAATAAGAAATTTCCCAAAACTTAGTATGCTGTTATGCGCTATGCAAGATTTCTTAGGTGTTTTCTACAATAGAAACTTTGTTTTGTTTATTACCAGAACACTTTGGGAAGTGCTTAGTTACCCAATTATTTGTTCAAATAATAATTTTATCAAAATCTTCATGGAAGTTGATAACATTATGTTTCAATGGGAAGCTTAGACTCTTTGAGCATAATCTCGGAGAAATAAATGGTTAAAGAAATGGACCTGCCATTCCTGTTTCAGCATAGCAAGAGATGAGCTATATATAAACAGTTAATATCTACATCTTCATTTTTGAGAAGAAAGGAGGAGCTGTTTTGGGTCACTGAGTTCAGTCCTATATATCTGTTTCATCCTTTCTGACACAAACTGTTTATAACAATGGAGTCCAGGTGGTGTGAATAGGCAATATAGGAAACATGACCTCCATTATGGTTAAACCACTGAAGCATGGGTGAGTCTGACTCAGGTGTGTATGTCAGCTTCTTAATTCCATTTCAAAATTTGCCTTCTCATCAAAGTTAGAAAGCAACCTCTGTTCATCTGTGGAAACAGGCAAGGTCCGGGTCCTTCCATTTATGTTGGATTGAAATGTTTCTTTCTCCTGTAGAGCACAGAGCTATTTATTATAATACTGGATGTCTAAAACCACAGAGCACATCATTCCTGGCTCATTCGCAATGCTTGAGTAATACTGGTGATCAAACTTCTGAGAGCAGTCTGCAGTAGGTCACATCATCACTGACAGATCACAATGGAAAGGGGGAAAAAAGGGCTAAAGGCTAAAATAAAGTAACTGTACATTTTCCCCAGATGGATTATATACAATAAAAAGGATATGTATGTACACATATATATACATATATGTGCATATATATACATGTATAATAGGTATTATGTCTATATGTGTATTATATATATGCATAAGCATATACATATCTATCATATATATTAAGGGAAATGACAGATTGCAACTTTTGGATCCAGTCTAATAGATTTTATTCTTAAGTTCTAGAGTAAGATCCATAGACAAGAAATTAAATTTAATTAACTTTTTTCTTCCCTCTGGACACTCTTGAACACTTTCCCTCCCCTTGAACTCCTATAGGAATTCCATTTTGATAAGTAGTGAAAATTACAAGAATATAACTAATTCACAGTTTCAATACAGGTGATTTGGTAAAAATGAGAAGACCAGAAGGACCAATGAGTTTTTACTTGGTAATTTTAGCAAACTCTGAGATAATTTTCCAATTTTGCACTTTGTATCATTTTATAGTTTTATACTTTATATTTCATAACCTATAAAAGTTAGCATTTATTTTGAGGTTTTTTTTTTTTTTAATCTATAGTCCTTGTACCTGTCTCATTGGTTTTAAGTATTTTATCTCTTGCTCTCCTTTGGAGACCCCTAGAATATCATACTCTGCTGGTGACCACTCTTTGCTGGCTTTTTATGCAACCAAGCTCCAAACACTGCAATACTTCAGCATTTAGTCCTGGCTGTTCTGTCCTAATGTGTTAAAACGCAGAAATGTCCTCGATTCTTAGCAGCTTCTTCTAACAGGAGTTGGAATTTGGGGATTTCAAGCCTTTGCCTCAAGAGGCATTGTGTACTTCCATCCTCTCTTTTGAGATGTTAAGTTTGTTCACTTAGGCTTGTTCGCCTAAGATAGCTGGAAAATGAGAAACCATGTGGAACATTGATTGGCCATCCCAGCAGAGCCATTTTAGATCTACCAACCCTAAACTGATCTGTCTGGAAAAGCATGAGTAAGACCTGGCAAGATCAGCAGAGCCTCACCCAGATATGCAGAATTATCTACCAGAACCCAACACAAGTTGACAGACTCCAGAATTGTGACCTCAATACTTGCTAGTTGTTTTAACTAGTTTTGGCCTGACTTGTTAAGCAGCAATAGCTAATCAGCTATATACTTCCTTTCTACTATCATCTGCCATAGGCTGTTATTATTTTCTTGCTTTACTTATGTATTGGTGGTTTCCCTGCCAAAGTAGGTCAACTGCTTTCTTTGTCTTGTTCTCTGATGTTTTCAAAACACTTAGTGACTGGACTGGCACGTTGAAGGGGTTCAGTGAATAGTTGTTGAACAAGTAAATACATGATTAGACGAATAAGTTTTTGTAAGTAAACTTTCCAAAATTACATAGATAAAAATGACTATTTCTATCAATTTTATTAGTGATAATTTTTATGCTCCCTAGAATTATGCAATCACTTTTATGTATATTTTTAAAGTATATTTCCTATTTTTGTTTTAGATTATTTTTCTACCATTACCACCTACTTTCCTTGTTTTAGCATGTTTCTACCATTTTTAAATTATGGATGTCCATTATATTTAAGTAGCTTGCATTAAATCTTTCACTTAAAAGAAATTCATTCACAATAAACATCCACTTTTACATATTTATTTTAATTGCTTTATTTCACTAAATATATAACAATCATAGCATGCTACTAAAGTATGAATAAAAGTCAAAACCAGGAGAGAGAGAGGGAGAGAAAGAGAAATGCACTCAACTAGAAAAAATATGGTCTCAGAGGCCTATAAGTTGCTAGAGTTACTCTGTAAATTTGATTCTGACTTTCCTGGTGGCCCAAATAATAAGGAAAGATGATTCTTATTTATCATAAAGAGAAAACAGATTAGTTCCATCTTCCTTGCTGGGAATTTGTTTTGGTTTTAGAGCTTCAGCATCTAGTAATTGTTGTGATACAGAAGGAATCTTACAGCAATTAATGTAGAGTGTTGAGGACATCTTTTACTATCTCATTAAGTGCCTACTGCATGATGCCCAATTAAGATATTTCATTTAGATTAACTGGAAAATTCTCATCACTGAACTCTCCTACATTGAGCTCCTTGTTACCTGAGTTCCAAGCAGGCTACACTTTTCTACACTCTAAACAATCAGGTACCACTGCTTGTACATTTCCCCATCTTCAAATTATTATTATAGTTCTAAATTCACTGAAATGCTCTCCTTTTCTCTCTCTGTTCTTCCATATGTTTATCCTTTCATAACATTTTACCACTGTTTTGGGGGGATCAGGAGGTTCAAGAGATGAAGAGTTGTACTCCTTGTACAGTTTCTAACTAAACTTTTGCCACAGTGCCTTTGTCAGGCATAAAGATGAAAAATGGCTACTTTCCTTGCAGACTCCAGGAACTGTATTTCCTCACTGTTTTAACCCTTGTGGTGGGTGTTATAGTGTTAAAGCTTCTTATGTAGAGATGCTCAGTTGAATTGTATAAAGAAAACTCTCCTACATTGCTCTTTGATGTCCCTGTCCTTGTCACCTATTGTTTCCCCTGCCTGAAATGCTTTTAATGCTGGTTAACTGGCAAATTCCAGTTCATAAATCAAAACCCAGCTGACATATCACCTCCTCGTAAGTCTTCCTGTTTACCCCCAGATAGAGTTAGTCACTCTCTTTTTCTCACTCCATCAGTACCTTCCACATACTTACTGCAGCAAACTTAGAACAGCATACCATAACATACCCCTGTGTGTGCTTACAGGTCTTAATGACATTGAATCCCTGAGGAGACAGACGTCTTACTCATTTTTACCATCCTACATCTACCACAGTTCCTGGTACAGTGGACCTTTAATAAATGTTCATTTTTAATGTAATTTTATGCATTTCATTTTATATCTCTGGGCCTCAGCATATTATTTCCAAACAAAACTGCCTTAGTTTTGAAGCTTTTCTATCTCTGCCATTCTAAATGTGGAACTTTGGACAAACTATCTAAATTTTCTGTGCTTTATTACTTTTATCCTACAAAATGGCAAGACTAATAATATCTACCTTATAGGGTCATGTTAAAAAATAAATGAATTGAGTTATGGATGATACATAGCACAGTAGCTGACATGTATACTTGTGAATAATACCATCATTATCATTTTCTGCCATGTTTATGTGCACATTAGGCAGCATATGCATCTCTATATTAGCACTGATGATGCTGTGCTGTCTGTTAATGTGTCTGTTACTATCACTGAACAACTAAAGCCTTAAAGTCAAGGATTTTGCCTGTCCATATGTATTTCCCCAGCCCCAAGATTAGCGATTAAATATGTTTCTCAATTAATGTTTATTGAAAAAAGTGATTGAATAAATAGAAAATATACATATTAAAGTATTAAAGACTGAGAGATGGAAAGAATATTTGGCCCCTTTCATAATTTCTTAAAGAGTGTATTTATAATAAATACTGTCTGTTTGGACTAGTATCTGTCATCTCCACTCATTGGATAGGACCAAAGTCATGATGACTTAGAAAATATGTAATTTACCTAAGGGACTCTTCTCCAGACCACTAACACTCAAAATATTGTATTGTATCAACTATATTAACTTTTACATGTTAGAGCCCCTGTTACTGCTACTTTTCAGCATCACAAGGATTTTCACCTACTGAAGTTGCCTTATGCGTCCCACTCTTCTTATAAAGAAGATGAATTAGGGAAATGGTTTCATGATGGCATCATCCTTGCAAACTCGGTCCCATATTCCACTTATCTCATCTCCATGATTTTGGAGAGAGGTGATGCAATTTGGCCTAATACCTGGCAGTAAATCTGCTTCCCACTCATATGAGACAGGTGGCTCCCAAACAGGTAGGCTGGTAGGGCTGGGCTTCCTTTCATGCTGTCAAGAAGCAGCAGCATCCTGCTGGTTGATAGCCACAGCCTCACCATCATGTTGAACATCTCTCTTTCTTTTAATTCCCCTAGCCATGAATCTTTCAGGGATTTGCTCCTGTTGTGAACAAGGCTGTTGCAGTTGGCGAAGCTCTACTGTGGTCTGCTTATCCGAATGAAATGTATTTCCATCTGTGTGGGGCATCTGCCTCCATTCTGCCATCTGACTTGTCTTAGACCAGACACCCAGACTTCCCTTAGGGAAGGCAGAAAAGAAGCCCAGAATTAACCCCAGGCTTATACTGTAGCTGATTCTATACTTGTCTTTCAATCTAGTGCTTCTCAAGATGTAATGCGCTTATAAATTGCCTTGGATTCTTGTTAAAATGGAGATTCTAATTCATAAGTTCAGGTGTTGGCCTGAGATTCTGCATTTGTAAAAAGCTCCCAGGCAATGCTATTGCTGCTAGTCTGAGAAGGACACTTTGAGGAGCAAAGCTTTAATCAGCACACTTTAGAGGATAGTTTGTCTCCTACCTCTGGGCTCCTATGACACCCTATCTGTGGTTTCCTCAGTGTCCTTAGGAGTTTTCCTGGCATTCCAATTAGCTATACACTTATCACTTGAAACTGGGCTAACTCATTGCCCTAAGCATCAGTGCCTCAAGTGTTAAAAAATATACATTGAGCTAAATGGATAAAAAGGAACAAAACTCAATGCACTTTACTCAGTAGTTAGTAAATCAATAGATTGGTCAACAGATCAAATCTTATCTCTGTTTTATTTCATTCCTGGTTTAATATTGCATGCTTGTCAGAGCTTCTAGTAAGGGAAGAAAAAGGAAGGAAGATGGTTAATTCCATTAAATCCAATGCATTTCAACTTAACAAACCAATTATTGAACTAGATGCTTTGGCGATACCAAGAGGAACAGGCACAACCTTTCCCTCCAGGGTTTTGCAAGGCCACAGAATGCATGAATGCTGGGTAGGATGGGTAGGATAGGAAGGATGGGTAAAAGATATGTTCACAGACTATGCTGAACGCTACTGGATAAACAAGAGGGGAAAGGACCTTAGTTAGGGTCTTGCTACTGCAAGTGGAGTCCATATACCAGCAGTATCAATATCACTTGGAAACTTGTTAGGAATAGCAATTCTTAGACCTACCTCAGAACTACCCAACCAGTCTGGGAGAAGACCAACAATCTTTGACCAAGCCCACCAAGTGGCTGTGATATACAGGATAGTTTGAGAACCCTGATACAGAAAATGCTAAGTACTATCTATAGCCAATGAAATGGAGGTGAACAAGCATTACATAGTGCTATGCAATAGAAATATTTTAAGAGAGGGGCACCTAGGTGGCTCAGCTGGTTAAGCATCTGACTCTTGGTTTCTGCTCAGGTCATGATCTCATGAGTCATGGGATTAAGCCCCATGTTGGGCTCCCTGCTCATTGTGGAGTCTGCTTGAAGATTCTCTCCCTCTGCCCCTCCCCCCCCAATAAAAAATAAATCTAAGAAGAAACATTTTAAGAGAAACAAAGCATAATTAATTTTAATGATATATTTTATTTAGCCCAATATATCCAAACTATTGTCAACATGTGATCAATATAAAATTATTAATGAGAAATTTTGCATTCATGCTTTTTTGGTAATAAATCTTCAAAATCTTATGTGTGTTTTGCACTTATAGAACATCTGAACTAAGACTAATCACATTTCAAATGTTTGAGAGCTCTACATGGAACTACATGGTAGCTTACCATATTAGACAGTGCAGCTGCAGATGTTATTACTTCAAGTGTGGTCCCTGGACCACCAGCATCATAATTCACTTAAGATCTGAATCAGAATCTGCATTTTAACAAAATCTTCAGGTAACTTGTGTGCACTTTGCAACTTGATAAATATTACCCTTGAATGAAAGGCATTCATTTCTCATCTTCTTGCATGGCAAAGACTTTCTAAAGTAAATACAGTAGTACTTACTTCCTTTCACTCTGTGCCTTTCAGAGCTTCCAGACTTCTGTGGCATCCTTTCAATCCTGAGCTTTGGGGTCATGCTGACATCTAGGAGTTGGCAACATCGAAGAGGAAAGACCAGCATTTCAGCCGGTCAATCACAGACTGTTTGAGGAATCCTTAGGAGTCCAAAAATACCTGAATTCCCACAGTTAGAACTGTGCAATCTCCCCTCACCTTTTCCCTGCCCATTTGCTGAGGATTATGTGAAAATAAACTATTATATTCAACATTAGCTGTTTTGAACAGAAAAATTCATAATGTAGAAGTTCCTGAGATAATGTAGTTGGTCTTGGGTAGAAAAGAATAAGGCAGAGTTCTAGAAAGGTCAATGAAAAAAGAAATCAGTTATGAAGCAGCTTATGGGGAAGACAGATTACACTGTAAAAAATGAATTAATTATCAGGTAAGTGAAAGATGCTACCTCAGCACCTGGACTTTAGGAGTAAGGAAAAAAAAAAAAAAACAGTGCTGCCAACCCCCAGAGTATGTTGACCAAGAAGTGATAGCATAAATGGAGACCCTGTAGTCAAAGCCTTCTTTCTCTATCATGAGTCAGAATAGCGGGATATGCTCTGTTTCTGAGTATTTTGCTGAAGAACTCGTGAAAATCTTAACCCCTTGGGGTATAGTTCTAAGACAATGAGCTGGCATATCTGAATGATCCTATTATTGGTAGGGAATGAGGTGGTGAAGGGAGAAGGGACTATCCTCAGGGATGGGTCAAAAAAGCAAGGTGTTTTAGGACTCATTTATAAAAGCACACTTCACCTCTACTTTTTATGCCCACACCAGGTTCTCTGGGAAACGCTAACAGACTGTGCTGGAAGTGTGCTTCTCGGGATTTGGATGCACATAAACCTAACAGTAAAGGGCTGAGCACAAAGACAGAAGTTCAGCTACAGATGCGTCTTTGTGAATAGCCCAGTTAAGAACAGACATATGGGGGAATTAGTAAATGCAAGTTTTTGCTTTTTACAGTTTATTCCAAATACAGGTAGCAAAATCCTTTTAAAACCCCCTTAGCACTTTTTTAAAGTCACCCCAGGCTTACATTAAAAAAGTTTTTGTTGTTATTCCAGGCAATGCCTTCTTAGGAAACAAATGATTTCTGTTATTACTGTTTAACACATTCCCAGAGCTCCAGCTCTCGTTTATGCTGTAGAAGTCACATTGAATTATTTCTCCATTTTCTCCCTTAAAGGGCCCAAAGTTATATACAACTAAACCATATAGAACAAAACTTCCTGTAAGTGCTGGCCATGCTGAAAAAAACAAGTGATGAGAGACCAAAAACACAAAACCACTTCAATTACATCCATTGAGACCAATTTTGGCCTCAGACAGGCAGGAGTATTTATTGGCCATGTAAAAGTTGCCATGTTTAGAATGCAGCCCATGATTCCTCATACACATGATCTCACCAAGAGTTTCTGTGAGCAAAATGGATAAAAGCATCTCTGAGAGATCTACTTGCCAAATGCCTGTGAGGCTTGGAAGCTAGGGTTTACTTGGGCTGTAAAACCATAGCCCAGGGAGAATCCAGGACAGCAGCTGAGATGAGCATCCAGCAGCCTTTCTTTATAAGGATAGTCTTCACTATAACTTGCCTCATTCCTGGCCAGCTCTCCCATGCCTCACACTCTTGCTGTGCCCATGGACACAGGCTTCACACACCAGCTGTCACTTTAGACCCTGACTCAGAATGTCACTTCCAGACACCAACACACGCATACACATAGTAATTCACACAGGTCCTGACTACTTGAGGGGCTGCAAGCTTGCCCTGTTGGCTCTCTACCTTTGGTGCAAGTGTGGGTTTGGCATTCTTTCAATTCCCCAACTCTCAGATAGACCTGGGTTTTCTTCTGCATGCTTTCAGCCTGAGTTATCTTTTCTGGACCCCACACTTCTTTTTGTTATTAAGAGAACATATTTATGTTGTAAAAAGTGGCAAATAGCCCTTCCTACAGATGAGAAAATTACAGAATCCTAGAACTCAGCAGTCAAATGTGAGAAGCCTCATAAACTCCCAACCCATCCGACAGATAAATGAAACCCCTCCACAACTTGTTGGAGGAATCAATATAAATCAGTATGTGCAGCAGTACATTTTTCTCAAATGACTTGGCCTTTGAGTAAGTGGGGAAATGTGTTCTCTAAAAGGCCGAAAGCATTGCGCAGAGAAAGATCTGCCCCTGGAATGATGGGGAACAATCCCAGGGGGAGTTTTTCAGGCTGTAACCCTCTCTCACATTTCTACAAATTGCCCCTGGGGTGAGGTTGGGTGGCTGTGTCTTCAAAGAAGACAGACTGAAACAAAACTTTTTTTCTGCTCTCCCTGCAACAGGGAGAATGAATCACACCCTTGGAGTGTGTTGTGAGTTTGTTAGGTCTGACTTTATGAGATTAGTATGAGGAGATGACAGTGAGTGCCATAAGCCACTACAGTGGCATGGGGAAGACTGAGACTGTGGGCCAACTTGGAGTCAGAAGGCAGGCACCTGCCAGCTGGCCATGAGCTAATCTCACACACTTCTGAGCCTCAATTTCCCCACCCATAGAATGGATACATAACCCAGCTTCAGGACAGGAGTTTGGATTGCAGTAGATAGCACCTATCAAGGCACTGTAACAACTACAAAGCACAAGACAAGTAATAGTTATGGCTATGAGCAGATGGAACTATTCTTTGGCATTAGTGGTGGTTAGTGGCAATCCCATCTCCCAGGACAAAGTACTGAGATCCAAGCATCAGGGAATAAACCTGTCATTCTCAGGAAGCTTCTCCCTGCTTGGTGAGGTTGTAGAGAGATCATGATCTCAAAGGGCCCAGCTTGATTCTATGATAACCATCTATAACATCCTATGGCCAAACCCAGTCATCGTCCTGATGTGCACAACTAACCAGAGGAGGAGCTCAGAGGGAAACGGAGAGAAGGCAGTCCAATCTTGGGCCTATGACAGAAAGTGACCAACCAAAAGGGACAGTGGAAGCATTTCCTTACTGGAGGGTACGTTCATGAAGGACGATACATGTGCACTTAGGTAAGATATGTAGGTGCAAAGATAGGTTTTAAAGGCAGATTCTTATATGTGGAATATAAGAAACAGCACAGAGGATCATAGGGGAAGGGAGGGAAAACTGAATGAGAGGTCGTCAGAGAGGGAGAAAAACCATGAGAGACCCTTAACTCTAGGAAACAAACTGAGGGTTACTAGAAGGGAGGTGCGTTGGGGGATGGGGTAATTGGGTGATGGGCATTAAGGAGGGCATGTGATGTGATGAGCTGGGTGTTATATGCAACTGATAAATTATTGAATAGTACATCTGAACTAATGATGTACTATATGTTGGCTAATTGAATTTAAATTAAAAAAATAAAAAACAATAAAGGCAGATTCTCAAATGGAAAATATAGCATGACATTTAATGAGAAAATATAGTCTAAATTAATAAATAATTTGTAAATAATACAAAAGTGAAAAGAAAAGAAGACAACTTTACCATCAGGAAATTTATGTACATTTTTATTCTTAATCCTTATGACAACTTGGAAAGGAGAGTATTATTGCCTACATTTTACAGAACAGGAAACTGAGATGGTAAGCCATTGAAGCAAGTGGAGAGCAGAAAGAGGATTCCAACATAGGGCTCAGAGGCTTAGGTTGTCCTAGCAATACCATCCTTGACACGAATACCATTGTCATCCTCACCATACAAGGCACAGAGAAATGAGCACCAAGCAGAATATAAATAACACTCTATGAAAGTAAGAATCAGAGAGATTAAGTCTTTCTTGATTCAGAGACATCTTTATAGAAATGATGATGTTCACACAGGACCTTGACAGTGACAACTGACTGGCTAGATAAGTATTCAACAAGATTAGGACTATAATTGATTCAGGACTTGAGGAATTATTCAGACTCTCAGAACCAGTGAGGCAGGCGTATTGTCCAGCAATTGTTCAAAAAGGATATTTCAGGCCTGCCTTCCCCACAGATCAAATTCTCTCCACAGGAAAAGGGTATAGCTGGCATCCTCAGCAAGCACTCAGCTGGCAGAACCTGGGCATTTAATAAGAGAGGACCTGGGAGGTAGGTGTCAGCCTGGCCTCCAGAAAAACAATATAGACCTCCCTCAATTCCACCAGAGGGCTCACAGATGGATGGGGCTACAGAAGGCCAGGAGCCACTGCCTCTTATCCCTCCAGTTCACAGAACATGAAGTTGTCAGCATCATCACAGCGGGGTCTCTGTGGTCAGAGAAGGTCTTTGCAGAAAGTGGATCATTTCACTTGCAGGAATTTTATGTCTAATGGTCATGCTGTTGTTTAATGAGAACCATGCTGTAATACATATGCATTAGCTCCATTAAATTATGTCCAGAGGAGGAAAAAGCCCTATAGATGTGACTGTCAATTTCGTTCCACCACACAATAAGACCACCACACAATGCATTGTAAAAGCACTAAAATATGTGCTTCATTTTTTAACTTCTCCCCACCCAACATGTTTGCTTCTTTAAGTGTTTCTAAAGATTTTAGAACAGTTATAGATCATTCTGTTATTTCATTCAAATCTCAATTGTTCACCATGATTGTGATTGTGTGTCAGAATACATTAAAATCCTCAAATTACCCCTAACCTAATTTTGAAAATTCAGCCTAGTTTAGAAATAAGATTTTTAAAACTAAGTGCTTTTAATTCATCTCCTTTTTCCTTTTATTCTTTTCTTTATTAATTTATTTCATAAAGTTGACACAAATTAAGTCTGGGAGGTAGAGGAGAAAGGAGGCATAATTCTGTAATGGAGAAGTTTGAAAAACTTGACTAACTGATCTTGGGCATATTAATTAAACTCCCTGGGTGGAGGTCTCTCTACCTGCCAAGTGTGAATAATATAACAGTGTACCTATGCCTTATACCAAAGATTTTCAAAGGAATAAAACAAATAGTGCTTCTGAACATGTGCTTCTTAAACTGTAAAGGATCACAGGATTGTAAAACATTATACACATGAGAAAAACACACAAATTATAAAGATAATATGTTGCTGCAAAAAATAGAGCACATATTGAAAGACAACAAAACCAGTCAGGATTGCTGTTAAACATGACAGAGGAGCCATGTGTATTTATCTCTTCTTTCTGCAATATAAACTCTAATTAAATAATAGCAGAAGAATTGAACAAGGCATTCCAAGAAAACCAAAGAAAAATAGAGAATGTTGATGGTGTAAAACAGATTTGGCAAACTTTTTGGAACTTGGAAAGGCAGGGGAAGATTGGTATCAGAGTTAACAGAATTAAAGGAAGCAATAAGTGAAGTGCCTGCAGAAAGGAACACCACTGAGAATGAGCAGCCCAACCTTTAGTCCTGAGAAAGGTGTAGGACTTGGAGGATCCAGGCCATAGGGAAGGTTTGAGTGAGACATGCATGTGAACACAGTTGAATTACCTGAAAATCTGCAAAATAAACACTGAGGCTGCCACCTACCCCACACCCAAAGTGAAGACAAGATTCCTCACTGTAAGAGCAAAATGGCTCATACGGTGATAATGATAATTCCACAACAAAGTCTCCTCTGCTCCAAATCACTTTACAATGGAGCTACAAAATTCAAAAGTCATGTGCCTGTACAAAGAGCATTGAGTGAGCACTTTTGTGCCTTCATTTTAAAAGGAAAATGGGCAGCCAAAGGGCACCAAGAATTGAATTAAGTTTCAACACACACACACACACACACACACACATGCACATACACACAGAAACCACACAAACAGAAAAACAGAAACCTAAAAGAAACAAAGAAAATGAAGTATGAATTAAATAAATAAAAATTAAACAAATTTAAAACAAAAATTATTGTATCTCATGAGAGATAAGAGAAGATATTACAAGAGCAGAATATTATAAAAAAGCAATAATTAAAAAATACATAGATACCAAAATCTTATATCAGGAACTTTTTTAAAAGAAAACTTTGAATCTAAAAAGTTTAAGGACACTTCCCAAAAGCAGAACACACACACACACACACACACACACCCAAGTGAGATTGAAAAGACAGGATAAGAAAATTAAATCAAAGTAACATGGTGTACACCTTAAATTTACACAATGTTATATGGCAAAAATATCCAATTAAAAAATAATTAAAGGATAACTGAAGATGTTTCAACTGAAGACTTCTAGAAGGACAGAATAAAAATAAAATAATCAGAGCAGAGGATATTGAAAGATATAATACAAGAAAAATGTCCAAAACTGAATGACAGGACTAACTGAGGTTCCAGGACAAAAATGAAGAAAAGAAAAGGGAAATCACATCGTGTACACCAGAGCACATCACTGGATTTTTCAGAACAGTGAAGATAAAGATCCTAAAAGCTTTTAAATGAAAAGTTGGGTCACATGAAATAGAGCGAGACTCAGATGGCATGCATAGGGCTTTTCAACAGCAGCACAGGAAACTAGAAGAGAATGAAGCATTGTTTCCAATTCTGATTTTCAACTTAGAGTTCTTACTCTGCCAAAGTACTCAATGATGTAAGAGTAAAATAAGGAATACCAAAACAAACAACTACAACCCCATTCTCTTCATATCCTTCTTAAGGAAATTACCAGAGGATATGAGCTCCCACAGAAAAAGATGGGTGCAGGAAGTGGAGCACCCAACACAGGACTGTGATGAAAGGAAATCAGCCTCTTCTGGAACAGAAAGAAAGGGGGTGAACTATGGGGAGGTGATAAAACTTAGCAGTCATCTCAAGAGTGTCAGTGTTCCATAAATTGGTTAGAACATTTACTAAGAAACTTGTAAGAGGTACATAGCTACATCAGTGAATTAAGTAATTATATAAATATCTATTCCAAGAAGAAAAATGTAAAAATATGTTAAAAAGAAAAAGAATCACTCAGCTTGGCAGAAGACATCATTTATATAGAAATAATAATACACACATTGTGATTGGGAGCATGAGGGGAGAGAAATCAGATTGGGGATATATGTGAGTAAAATAAATTCATATATAGCATAACAGGAAGTGTGCAAGGTCTGAACTCGATAAATACTAAAGCCCAATGCAATCACTATCTTTAGAAATATGGAGATACAGTTTGGATAGGTAAGATGGCAGAGGAGTAAGGCAACCCTAAGCCTGTCTCCTCACTCGAACACAGCTTAGATAAATAGCAAATCATCCTGAACACCCAAGAGATCAATCAGAAGTCTTAGAGAACAAAGCTGCATGTTGACAAACCAGAAAAACGACCCGTGGAAGGCAGGAACTGCGGAGAGTTGATCTGTGGGAGGAAAGAGTGGTAGGTGCTCCCCAGAGGAAGGAGCCCTGACATAAGAGGGAGCAGAGAGAGAGAAGGAGAGAGATAAAAAGCATGGAAAACATAAAAGAAAAAAATGAAAACACATGCAGGGGACTGCACAGGAAAACTAGTCCCCAAAACCATTGACGGGGGAAAAGGAGAAGGTTACAATACAACCAGTTTTTGATAAACAACAGAACACAGATTCCGAAGTTTCAGACGTCTTTGATATTGTCAGGTATCAAACAAAGACGGTGGCTGAGGGCTACAAACCCCAGTGGTGCTTGTTGTTTGTTGTGATTTACCATAACTTTGAACTGATGTGCAATCACACCACTGTCTTCTGAGAAAAGCTGGCACCGGCCAGAGTTTGAGGGCATTTGGGAGAGGTGATGCGGCCTCTCCACAGGAAAAGGACCCTGAGGGCACCATGGAGCAGTCCTCCTGCCCACCAATATAGAAACAAAGACTGCGGGTGAGGGCTACAAAACCTGGCACAGGCTGTGTGTTGTGATTCACCACAAACTCTAAACAGCTGCACAGTTGCACCACTGTCTTCTCCTACAAGCCAGCACTGGCCACAATGCAAGGAAACCCTCCCCCAGAGTATAAGTGTGAGTCCATGTATTAGGTGGTCTCTGAAGTGTGGGGGTTTTGAAACACAGCCAGGCCTGAGATAAAACACAGAAGTGCTGCACCAATTGGCAGGCAGACATCTCTGACATAGGGTGAATGCGGGGGTCTGACAGAAACTAGGGACTTAGGAGGGGTCATTGTTTGCATCTGCAAGGGCTCACTGAAGAGGGGTGGCATGGAATTTCCACTCCAGAGAGGAGAGAATGGAACACAGCCATTTTCTCCTCACACCCACCAGCTTGATCGACCTCAGTAAGCTAAACAGCACCAAGTGGAGAATGGAGCCACTACACCAAGCATGCACCTTCACCCTTGTGCCCTGCAGGTACATCTCCACCAGGGCAGTTCGACCTGGGAATCAGAGCAGCAGATCCTGCCCCAGAAGATCAACACAAACCCCTTGCCCACACCTAGTCTGCTGATTATAGAGTGGTGCAAAGCTTCATTCAGCTCTAGGGGAAACAAGATCTAGCATCCTTTGGAGGAGTTGCTGTTTGTTTCTTTTCCCTTTTTTTTTTTGTTGTTTTTTTTGTTTTGTTTTTGTCTGTTTTTTTTTTTTTATTTCTTGTTATTTTGTTGTTTTTTGGATACAAAAACAGCATTTTTAATCTTCTTTAATTTTATACACATTTAATTTTTTTCTCTTCTTTTCTTTTGCTTTTCTTCCTTTCTACCTTTTTTCTAACAAGCTTCTCCTACCAAGCAGACCAAAACACACCTAGGATCTAGCTTCCTATATGTATCTTGTTTTATCTTATATTATTTTTTTCTCACTTTTTTATTTCTTTAACTTTTTTCTTTTCTTTTGTTTTCTTTCTTTCCCCTCCAAAATGACAAGATGGAGAAATTCACCCCAAAAGAAAGAATAGGAAGAAATGACAGCCAGAGATTTAATCAATACAGGTATAAGTAAAATTTCTGAACTAGAACTTAAAACAATTACAAGGATACTAGCTGGGCTTGAAAAACAAAACAAAACAAAAAAGACACTAAAGAATCCCTTACTGCAGAGGTAAAAGAACTAAAATCTAGTCAGGCTGAAATTAAAAATGCTATAATGGAAATGCAAATACAAATGGATGCCATAAAAATGAGAATGAATGAATTAGAGGGATGAATCAGTGATATAGAAGATAAAACTGTGGAAAATAATGAAACTGAGTAAAAGAAGGAAACAAAGACAATTGACCACAAAGGTAAACTTAGGGAACTCAGTGACTTATTAAAACAGAATAACATTTATATCATAGGAGCCCCAAAAGATTAAGAGAGAGAAAAGGGGGCAGAAGTTTTATTTGAGCAAATTATAGATGAAAACTTCCCTAATCTGGAGAAGGATACAGGCATCAAAATCCAAAAAGCACAGAGAACTCCCAAGAAATTCAACAAAAGCTGACCATCGCCAAGGCATATCATAGTCAAATTCACAAAATACAAGGAAAGAGTCTTAAAAGCAGCAAGGGAAAAAAGTCCTTAACCTACAAGGGAAGACAGATCAAATTCACAGCAGATCTGTCCATGGAAACTTGACAGGCCAGAAGAGAGTGGCAGGATATATTCAATGTCCTGAATGGGAAAAATACACAACCAAGAATTCTTTATCTATCAAGACTGTCATTCAGGATAGAAGGAGAGATAAAGACTTTCCCAAATGAACAAAAACTAAAAGAGTTCATGACCACTAAACCAGCCCTGCAAAAAATATTAAGGGGGATACTCTGAGTGGGGAAAAAAAGACCTAAAGCAAAAATGTTAGAAAAAATCAGAAAGCATCACCAGAAGCAACAACTCTACAGATAATACATTGACACTAAATTTGTATCTTTCAATAATCACCCTAAATATAAATGGCCTAAATACTCCAATCAAAAGACATAGGGTAACAGAATGGATAAAGAAAACAAGATCCATCTATATGCTGCCTATAAGAGACTCATTTTAGACCTAAAGACACCTGTAGATTGAAATTGAGGAGATGGAGAACCATTTATCATACAAATGGATGTGAAAAGAAAGCCAGAGTAGCCACACCTGTATCAGAAAAGCTAGATTTTAAAACAAAGACTATAACAAGAGATGAAGAAGGGCATTATATCATAATTAAGGGGTCTATACATCAAAAAGATCTAACAATTTTAAGTATTTATACCCCTAAATTGGGAGCACCCAAATATATAAATCAGCTAGTAATAAACATAGAGAGACACATTGATAATAATACAATAATAATAGGGGGTTTTAACACCCCAGTTACAGCAACAGACAAATCATCTAAGCAGAAAATCAATAAGGAAACAATGACATTGAATGACACACTGGATCAGATGGACTTAATAGATATATTCACAGCATTTCATTCTAAAACAGCAGAATACACAGTCTTTTTGAATGTACCTGCCACATTCCCCAGAATAGATCACATACTGGGTCACAAATCAGGCCTCAACAAATTACAAAAAGATTGAATCATACCATGCATATTTCAGACTGCAACACTATGAAACTTAAAGTTAGCCACAAGAAAATATTTGGAAAGACCTCAAATACACGGAGGTCAAAGAACATGAATGGGTTAACCAGGAAATTAAAGACAAAATAAAAAATACATGGAAGCAAGTGAAAATGAAAACACGACAGTCCAAAACCTTTGGGATGCAGCAAAGGCAGTCCTAAGAGGGAAGTATATTGCAGTACAGTCCTACCTCAAGAAGCAAGAAAAGTCTCAAATACACAACCTAACCTTACATCTAAAGGAGCTGGACAAAGAACAGCAAATAAAGCCTAAATCCAGAAGGGGAAGGGAAATAATTAAGATTAGAACAGAAATCAATAATATAGAAATCAAAAAAATGGTAGAACAGATCAACAAAACAAGGAGCTGGTTCTTTGAAAGAATTAACAAAACTGATAAACTTCTAGCCAGACTTATCAAAAAGAAGAGAAAGGACCCAAATAAGTAAAATAATAAATGAAAGAGGTGAGATCACAATCAACACTGCAGAAATACAAACAATTATAAGAGAATATTATAAGCAATTATATGCCAACAAATTAGGCAATCTGGAAGAAATAAGTAAATTCCTAGGAACATATAAACTACCAAAACTGAAACAGGAAGAAATAGAAAATCTGGACAGACCCATAATCAACAAAGAAATTGAATCAGTAATCAAAAATCTCCCAACAAACAAGAGTCCATAGCTGGATGGCTTCCCAGGGGAATTCTACTAAACATTTAAAGAAGAATTAATACCTATTCTTCTGAAAGGAGATCTTCCAAACTCATTCTAAGAGGCCAGCATTACTGTGATCCCAAAACCAGACCAAGACCCCACTAAAAAGGAGAATTACAGACCAATATCCTTGATGAACATGGATGCAAAATTTCTCAGCAAGATACCAGCTAATCAGATTCAACAGTACTTTAAAAGGATTATTCACCACGACCAAGTGAGATCTATTCTTGGGTTTCAAGGATGGTTCAACATCCACAAGTCAATCAACATGATACACCACATTAATAAAAGAAAAGGTAAGAACCATATTATCTTCTCAATAGATGCAGAAAAAGCACTTGACAAAATACAGCATCCTTTCTTGATTAAAACCCTCAACAAAGTAGGGATAGACAGAACAAACCTCAACATCATAAAGGCCATATATGAAAGACCCACAGCTAATATCATCCTCAATGGGGGAAAAGTGAGAGCCTTTCCCCTACAGTCAGGAAAAAAACAAGGATGTCCACTCACACCATTACTATTTAATATAGTACTGGAAGTCTTAGCCTCAGCAATCAGACAACAAAAACAAATAAAAGGCATCCAAATTGGCAAGGAAGGAATCAAACTTTCTCTGTTTGCAGATGACATGATACTCTATGTAGAAAACCTGAAAAACTCCACTAAAAAAACTGCTAGAACTAATTCATGAATTCAGGAAAATTGTAAGATATAAAATCAATATGCAGAAATCTGTTGCATTTCTATACACCAGAAAAAGAAATCAAGGAAATAATCCCATTTGCAATTGCACCAAAAACAATAAAATACCTAGGAATAAACTTCATACTCTGATTCATACTCTGAAAGATTCATACTCTGAAAACTATAGAACACTTATGAAAGAAATTGAAGAGGACACAAAAAATGGAAAAGCATTCCATCCTCATGGATTGGAAGAACAAACATTATTAAAATATCTATACTATCCAAAGCAATCTATGCATTTAATGCAATTCCTTTCAAAATAACACCAACATTCTTCACAGAGCTAGAACAAACAATCCTAAAATTTTTATGGAACCACAAAAGATCCCAAATAGCCAAAGCAATCCTGAAAAAGAAAAACAAAACTGGAGGCATCACCATTCTGGATTTCAAGCTATATTACAAAGCTGTAGTCATCAAGAAAATATGGTACTGGCACAAAAATTGACATGCAGATCAATGTAACAGAATAGAGAGCCCAGAAATGGACCCACACCTATATGATCAACTAATCTTTGACAAAGCAGGAAAGGCTATCCAATGGAAAAAAAGTATCTTCAACAAATGGTGTTAGGAAAACTGGACAGCAACATACAAAAGAATGAAACTAGACCACTTTCTTACACCATACTCAAAAATAAATTCAAAATGGATGAAAGACCTAAATGTGAAACCAGAAACCATCAAAATCCTAGAGGAGAGCACAGGCAGAAACCTCTTTGACCTCGGCCATAGCAACGTCTTGTTAGACGAGTCGTTACCAGAGGTAAAGGAAACAAAAGCAAAAATGAACTATTGGGACTTTATCAAGATAAAAAGCTTCTGCACAGTGAAGGAAACAGTCAACAAAACTAAAAGGCAGCCTATGGAACGGGAGAAGATATTTGCATATGACATATCTGATAAAAAGTTAGTATCCAAAATCTATAAAGAGCTTATCAAACTGAACACCCAAAAACAAATAATCCAGTTTAAAAATGGCCAGAAGACATGAATAGACACTTTTCCAAAGAAGACATCCAGAAGGCTAACAGACACATGAGAAGTTGCTCAACATCACTCATCATCAGGAAAATACAAATCAAAACCATGATAAGATACCACCTCAGACCTGTCAGAATGGCTAAAACTAACAACACACACAAAATAATAGGTGTTGGCAAGGATGAGAAGAAAGGAGAACCCTCTTGCACTGTTGGTGGGAATGCAAACTGATGCAGCCACTCTGGAAAACAGCATGGAGGTTCCTCAAAAGTTAAAAATAGAGCTACCCTCCCACCCAGCAATTGCACTGCTAGGTACTTACCCAAAGGATAAAAAAAATTACAGATTTGGAGGGGTACATGCACTCCAATGTTTATAGTAGCATTATCAACAGTAGCCAAACTATGGAGAGAGTCCAAATGTCCATCAACTGATGAGTGGGTAAAGAAGAGGTGGTATATTTATATTACTCAGCCATGAAACAATGAAATCTTGCTATTTGCAACAACATGGATGGAGCTAGAGTGTATTATGCTAAATGAAATAAGTCAGTCAGAGAAAGACAAATACCATGTGATCTCACTCATATGTGGAATTTAAGAAAGAAAACAGATGAACACATGGGAAGGGGGGAAGGTAGAGAGGGAAAAAAACCATAAGATACTCTAAATGATAGAGAACAAACTGGGGGTTGATGGAGGGAGGTGGGTAAAGGGATGGAGTAGATGGGTGATGGGTATTAAGGAGAGCACTTTTTGTGATGAGCACTGGGTGTTGTATGTGATGAATCCCTGAATTCTACTCCAGAAACCAATATTACAGTGTTAACCAAGTAAAATTTAAATTAAAACAAAAATTCCAATAAATATCTAGTTTGTAACAATAAAAAAATTAATAAAATCTCAGAGGAAAAGGTATGAATTTTAATTAATTATTTAGAATAATTTTAATTATTTTTCATTTTAATCAGTTTTAATCAAATAATGTTATTATCTTTTTCAAGAAAAGAAATATGGAGATACACACCAGGAAAATTTTTTTTTACAAATGTAAAAAATGTATGCCCCTATAGAGCAGGACTGAATGGGGAAAGATTTTTAAGTTCTTTTAGCGTCATTTGATTTTAATAACTATTTACTTGTACAATTTGATAAGGAAAAACAATTGAATAATTTTATCTGAAATAGGTTGGATTCCTCACCGACTCAGTTAGTTGTGACCTTGGACAATTTACTTAACATCTCTGTGCTTCAATGTCTTCATCTGAAAATGGAGATTACAATAATGCTTACCTCAAAGGATTGTTATGAAGATCATCTATGAAAATATATAAAAGGCATCTTACAAGATGCATGGCATTCTGTAAATACTCAAACAAAAAAAAATCTTATTTTATCTCCTCTTCCTCCTCCCTCTTTACCTGAATTAAGAGCTTTCACTGAACAGCACAAAGCTAAGAAGCTTCACAGTGGGCATGGCCCAGTACCCTATCTCAGTATAGAAGCTATTTGGAAAATATATAACTGCCTTAATCCTAGAAGCTTAGCTGTGTACTGGGTCTACTTAATGCAGTGAAAAGAAACAGTAACAGAGTAAGAGGCTGGAAGGAAAACGTTAACACACCAAATATCTTCTACAGGTTATAAATTACCTCATAAGGAAAGTAATTTTCCAAAGGTCAGAGCTATAATATATTCTGTCAACAAATTCCATGATGCAAAAGTCATATTAAATGTTACCTTAGCTATTTCTTAAAAGAAATACACAAAAATAACTGAAAAGAGTAAAGAGACCACTTAACATTTAATAACATTGCTTTCGAATATCGAGGGCACAATGGTATATGGCCTCACCCTAATTGTTCCGAAGTACATTGGCGTTTCTTGGTCCAGGAAGGAATGAAATGATTCCAAAGACATTTTTAACTCTTATAATGAGAGAAGTTAAGAGTAAGTTTATGCTGCCCACACTCGAGTCTCTTTCTATATATTTAGGCTCCGTTTAAGCAGTGTCAGCCTACTAATGTTGTCTGGCAAAGACCCACTCCAGCCCCTGAAGGAGGCCCAGGGGAAAGCTTCTCACTGTCACAGGATTCCTGATCAGGATCCTATTTCACACTGAGTGACAGCATGAGAATAGCAGAAATCCCCAGAGAAAGCTGCTATGTTTGTCTCTGCTGAAAACACAGTAACTCTCCTTCACGGCTCCTACAACACATCATTTGTGATTTCTCCTCTGATCCACTGATGTCATCCCCGGTGCGGGGGAAAAAGGTCTGAAGTTAATAGCTCTATATCACCCAGTCCCTAAACATTGGCAAGTGAAAGTTAATGCTTGACAATAAAGCTTATCCTTTGTCCACAGCTGCTTCCACATGTTGTATTTAGGGCCTCTCTGTAACATTCTCCAGTGCTTGTAAAAATTCCTGTTTGTTGTCGGAAGAAGCTCCTGCTGTCACTGTATCAGCCTAGAGAGAGCTTCCTCTGAAACTTGCAAAGCAGCCAAAAGTAACTTCTTTTTGAAGTTTTGGAGAGTTCCAGAAACTTTCTTTGGAATACACATACACCGTCCGCTCTATCTCCTGCTTCCCCTGTGAAGTCTGTAGCACCATCATCCCCCAGGGAAGGAAGGTACTTGGGTTATTTTTAGCCTTGTTCAAAGCAAGAAGTTGCAGAAGCCCCAAGACAGACTCAAGTTTCCAGGAGCACTTAGGGTATTTTGCAGAATTATTCAGAATATTATTCAAAAAAGTGGCCAACAATGGAGGTCATTTTCAAAGCAGCAGTGAAGCCCTTCCTCCATAAAATTGAGGTATACCTTGCCCAAGACTTACCTAATCACATGTGCATAAATGTATATGCCATGTTATAGACATTCTGTATGTATTGACTAATATCTATCATTTCTTGAGCACCTGCTATGTACCAGGCTCATTGGTTTAATCCTCATAACAATCCAGTAAGGTTGTTGCATTATTAACACCACTGTATTCTGAGACAGGTTGATATGTCTAGGGCCATGAGACATATATGACAGCACATACTCAAACTCAAGAAAACCTGTATTAAACATGTCTTTTTATTCTGCTGTTTTGACATCTTGGGGCCTTGCTGACCTAGAGGGACTTCCCCTCCAAGAGCTAGCCAATGCTTAGAGATGGTAAAGGACTGGACTATGCCAATCAACCAATCTAGAGCTCATAACCCAACAATTGATCTATCAGGCTCTCACACTGTAGGCCACTGTCCCCCAAACTAATCACCCCAGAACTAGACAATAAAAGCTTTTGCCTGTGTTTTCCCCTAGTTCCCTCTGTGTCCTGATCAACCTTAATGCATTCCTGTGTGGCATGGTATACCCCTCCTTGGGAGCTGTGCATAACAAATCATCTTTTCAATGACAATCATCTTCCAATCTGTTGGCCTCACCTTACCTAAATAATAAAACCTACACTTAGAAACAAGCCTGAGGCGGAGCAAGATGGCAAAGGAGTAGGACACCTGGCTTTCGTCTGGTCTCAGGAATTCAGCTGGATAGGGATCAAACCATTCTGAACACCTACAAACTCAACAGGAGATAGAAGAAAAGAATAGCAACAACTCTCTGAACAGAAAAGCGACCACTTTCTGGAAGGTAGGATGTGCGGAGAAGTGAATCCAAATCGATATTCGGGAGGATAGACGGCAGGGGAGGGGCCTCTGTCAGCCGCTTCTGGCAAGTGATAGAGCCACAGAGCACGAAATCGGAACTTTTAGAAGTCTGCTCTACTGAGGAACGTCGCTCCAGTGGCTGAATGGGGGGTGGAACCCTCACAGGACAGTGTGGTCTCAGGACCCTCGGGGTCACAGAAGGACAGGGGGTGCCTGAGTGCGGCAGAGCTCCCAGGTGGCAGAGCTCCCAGGTATCAGAGCGGGAAGCCGGCTGCAGAGACGGAGCCGAGGAGCGGGCTCTCAGCTTGGGGTTGCCATAAACCGTGATCTGTGGCACAAGCGGGCCACTGCTCCTCCAGCAGGGACCCAACAAGCGGCAAATCCAGGGAGACTCATCTTCTTCCCCCAGGAGAAGAGGCGTGGGAGTGCACTGCAGGGATCTGCTGGGTTTGGAGACTCCACACACGGTTGGGTGCCAGAGATAGAAATGTGCGGTCACAGGCCGGGTGAGCACGGAGTGCGGCCGGAGACCAGGGAGAAGGGAGTGATTGACTGCTTTTCTCTGGGGGCTCACTGAGGAGCGGGGCCCCGAGTTCTCCGCTCCTCCAGGGTGGAGATTGGGAGGCCGCCATTTTCACTCTCCGCCTCCAAAGCTGTACGGAAAGCTTGCAGGGAACAAAAGCTCCCGAGAGCAAACCCTTAGCCCAGACCGGCAAGGGTGGGGCAATTCTGCCTCCAGCAAAGACATTTGGGAACCACAGCAACAGGCCCCTCCCCCAGAAGATCAGCAAGAACAGCCAGACAAGACTAAGTTTACCGATCAATGAGAATGGCAGAACTCCAGCACTAGGGGAATACTGCACATAGAATCCATGGCTTTTTTTACCATGATTCTTTAGTCTTTCAAAGTTTATTTTTTTTAACTGTCTTTTTTTTTGAATTTTTCTTTTTCCCTTTTTCAACCAACATCTTATCAATCCCTTTTTTAAAAAACATTTTTATTTTTCATTTTTAGAGTCATATTCTATCCCTTCATAGTAGTTACCCTTATTTTTGGCATATATATATAAGTTTTTCTCTCTTTAAAATTTTGAGATAGTTTCTTCTAACAGATCAAAATATACCCTAACTCTAGTGTATGTTTTTTTCTACTCCCCTGCCTGATCACATTCTCTCCTTTTTCTTTTTTTTTAATCCTCTTCTTTCTTTTTTCAAACAACTTCTTATCAATTCCTTTTATAAAATTTTTTATAATTTCCATCTTTACAGTCATATTCCATTCCTTCATCACATCAACCCTTATTTTTGTACGTATATAAGTTTTTCTTTCTTTAAAATTTTGGGAGGCACTTTCTTCTAACAGACCAAAACACACACAAAACCTAGTGTGTGGCACTGATCTATATACCAGCCTGATCATATTTGATCATATTCTGTTTTTTTGTTGTTGTTTTGTTCTGTTTTTGTTTGTTTTTATCTTTATCTTTTTCTTTTTTTTTCTTTTTATTTTTTCTCTTTCCCTTTCTTTTCCCACTGCTTCAGATCTTTTCTGATTTGTTTAGAGTATATTTCCTGGGGACGTGGTTACTCTGCTAGCATTTTGTTCTCTCATTAATCTATTCTCCTCTGGGCAAAATGACAAGATGGAAAAAATCACCGCAACAAAGAGAACAAGAGTTGGTACTGACTGCCAGGGACCTACTCCATACAGCCATTAGTTACGATGTCGGATATAGAGTTCAGAATCATCACTTTAAAGATATTAGCTGGGCTTGAAAAAAGCATGGAAGTTATTAGAGAAACCCTTTCTGGAGAAGTAAAAGAACTAAAATCTAACCAAGTAGAAATCAAAAAGGCTACGAATGAGGTGCAATCAAATATGGGGGTGCTAACTGCTAGGATAAATGAGGCAGAAGGGAGAATCAGTGATATAGAAGACCAAATGATGGAAAATAAAGAAGGTGAGAAAAAGAGAGATAAACAACTCCTGGATCACGAGGGCAGAATTCGAGAGATAAGCGATACCATAAGATGAAACAACATTAGAATAATTGGGATGCCAGAAGAAGAAGAAAGAGAGAGAGGGGCAGAAGGTAAAATGGAGCAAATTATAGCAGAGAACTTCCCTAATTTGGGAAAGGAAACAGGCATCAAAATCCAGGAAGCACAGAGAACCCCCCTCAAAATCAATAAAAATAGGTCAACACCCCGACATCTAATAGTAAAACTTACGAGTCTCATAGACAAAGAGAAAATCCTGAAAGCAGCTCGGGAGAAGAGATCTGTAACCTACAATAGTAGAAACATTAGATTGGCAACAGACCTATCCACAGAGACCTGGCAGGCCAGAAAGGATTGGCAGGATATATTCAGAGCACTAAATGAGAAAAATATGCAGCCAAGAATACTATATCCAGCTAAGCTGTCATTGATAATAGAAGGAGAGATAAAAAGCTTCCAGGACAAACAAAAACTAAAGGAATGTGCAAACACAAAACCAGCCCTACAAGAAATCTTGAAAGGGGTCCTCTAAGCAGAGAGCCTAAAAGCAACATAGACCAGAAAGGAACACAGACAATATACGGTAACAGTCACCTTACAGGCAATACAATGGCACTAAATTCCTATCTTTCAATAGTTACCCTGAATGTAAATGGGCTAAATGCCCCAATCAAAAGACACAAGCTATCAGATTGGATTAAAAAACAAGAGCCATCCCTATGCTGTCTGCAAGAGACTCATTTTAGAACCAAAGACACCCCCAGATTGAAAGTGAGGGGGTGGAAAACCATTGACCATCCTAATGGACAACAAAAGAAAGCTGGGGTGGCAAACCTTATATCAGACAAATTAGATTTTAAACCAAAGATTGTAATAAGAGATGAGGAAGGACACTATATCCTGCTTAAAGGGTCTATCCAACAAGAAGATCTAACAATTTTAAATATCTTTGCCCCTAACATGGGAGCAGCCAATTATACAAGCAATTAATAACAAAACCAAGAAAGACATCAACAACAATACAATAATAGTGGGGGACTTTAACACCCCCCTCACTGAAATGGACAGATCATCTAAGCAAAGATCAACAAGGAAATAAAGGTTTTAAATGTCACACTGGACCAAATGGACTTCACACACATAATCAGAACATTCCATCCCAAAGAAACAGAATACACATTCTTCTCTAGTGCCCATGGAACATTCTCCAGAATAGAGCACATCCTAGGTCACAAATCAGGTCTCAACTGGTACCAAAAGATTGGGATCATTCCCTGCCTATTTTCAGACCACAGTGCTTTGAAACTAGAACTCAGTCACAAGAGGAAAGTCGGAAAGAACTCAAATCCATGGGAGCTAAAGAGCATCCTACTAAAGAATGAATGGGTCAACCAGGAAATTAGAGAAGAATTTTAAAAATTCATGGAAACCAATAAAAATGAAAACACAACTGTTCAAAATCTTTGGGATGCAGCAAAGGCAGTCCTAAGAGGCAAGTATATAGCAATACAAGCCTTTCTCAAGAAACAAGAAAGGTCTCAAATACACAACCTAACTCTACACCTAAAGGAGCAGGAGAAAGAACAGCAAATAAAGCCTAAACCCAGCAGGAGAAGAGAAATAATAAAGATCAGAGCAAAATTCAATGAATAGAAACTAAAAGAACAGTAGAACAGATCAACAAAACTAGGAGCTGGTTCTTTGAAAGAATTAACAAGATTGATAAACCCTTGGAGAGACTTATCAAAAAGAAAAGAGAAAGGACCCAAATAAATAAAATCATGAATGAAAGAGGAGAGATCACAACCAACACCAAAGAAATACAAACAATTATAAGAACATACTATGAGCAACTCTATGCCAGCAAATTAGATAACCTGGAAGAAATGGATGCATTCCTAGAGATGTATCAACTACCAAAACTTAACCAGGAAGAAATAGACAACCTGAACAGACGTATAACCACTAAGGAAATTGAAGCAGTCATCAAAAATCTCCCAACAAACAAAAGCACAGGGCCAGATGGCTTCCCAGGGGAATCCTACCAAACATTTCAAGAAGAATTAATACCTATTCTTCTGAAACTGTTCCATTGCTATTCAACATAGTATCAGAAGTCCTAGCCACAGCAATCAGACATCAAAAAGAAATCAAAGGCATCCAAATCAGCAAAGAAGAAGTCAAACTCTCACTCTTTGCAGATGATATGATACTTTATGTGGAAAACCCAAAAGACTCCACCCCAAAACTGCTAGAACTCATACAGGAATTCAGTCAAGTGGCAGGATATAAAATCAATGCACAGAAGTCAGTGGCATTCCTATACACCAACGACAAGACAGAAGAAAGAGAAATTAAGGAGTCAATCCCATTTACAATTTACAATTGCACCCAAACCATAAGATACCTAGGAATAAATCTAACCAAAGAGGCAAAGGATCTGTACTCAGAAAACTATAAAATACTCATGAAAGAAATTGAGGAAGACACAAGAAATGGAAAAACGTTCCATGCTCATGGATTGGAAGAACAAATATTGTGAAGATGTCAATGCTACCTAGAGCAATCTACACATTCAATGCAATCCCCATCAGAATACCATCCACTTTTTTCAAAGAAATGGAACAAATAATCCTAAAATTTGTATGGAACCAGAAAAGACCCCGAATACCCAGAGGAATGTTTAAAAAGAAAAGCAAAGCTGGCGGCATCACAATTCCGGACTTCCAGGTCTGTTACAAAGCTGTCATCATCAAGACGGTATGGTACTGACACAAAAACAGACACAGAGATCAATGGAACAGAATAGAGAGCCCAGAAATGGACCCTCAACTCTATGGTCAACTCATCTTTGACAAAGCAGGAAAGAATGTCCAATGGAAAAAAGACACTCTGTTCAACAAATGGTGTTGGGAGAATTGGACAGCCACATGCAGAAGAATGAAACTGGAGGCTTTCCTTACACCACACACAAAAATAGACTCCAAATGGATAAAAGACCTCAATGTGAGACAGGAGTCCATCAAAATCCTAAAGGAGAACACAGGCAGCAACCTCTTCAACCTCAGCCGCAGCAACTTCTTCCTAGAAACATCGCCAAAGTCAAGGAAGCAAGGGCAAAAATGAACTATTGGGACTTCATCAACATAAAAAGCTTTTGCAAAGCAAAAGAAACAGTCAACAAAACCAGAAGACAACCGACAGAATGGGAGAAGATATTTGCAAATGACCTATCAGATAAAGGGCTAGTATCCAAAATCTATAAAGAACTCATCAAACTCAACACCCAAAGAACAAAGAATCCAATCAACAAATGGGCAGAAGACATGAACAGACATTTTTCCAAAGAAGACATCCAAATGGCCAACAGACACATGAAAAAGTGCTCAACATCGCTCGGCATCAGGGAAATCCAAATCAAAACCTCAATGAGATACCACCTCACACCAGTCAGAATGGCTAAAATTAACAAGTCAGGAAACAACAGATGTTGGCGGGGATGCGGAGAAAGGGGAACCCTCCTACACTGTTGGTGGGAATGCAAGCTGGTGCAGCCACTCTGGAAAACAGTATGGACGTTTCTCAAAAAGTTGAAAATAGAGCTACCCTATGATCCAGCAATTGCACTACTGGGTATTTACCCCAAAGATACAAAAGTAGGGATCCGAAAGTGTACGTGCACCCCAATATTTATAGCAGCAATGTCCACAATAGCCAAACTGTGGAAAGAGCCAAGATGTCCATCGACAGTTGAATGGATAAAGAAGAAGTGGTATATATATATACAATGGAATATTATGCAGCCATCAAAAGAAATGAGATTTTGCCATTTGCAACGACATGGATGGACCTGGAGGGTGTTCTGCTTTGTGAAATAAGTCAAACAGAGAAAGACATGTATCATATGACCTCACTGATATGAGGAATTGTTAATCTCAGGAAACAAACTGAGGGTTGCTGAAATGGGGGGTGGGGTGAGAGGGATGGGGTGACTGCGTGACAGACACCGGGGAGGGTATGTGCTCTGGTAAGCGCTGTGAATTGTGCAAGACTGTTGAATCTCAGATCTGTACCTATGAAACAAATAATGCAATATATGTTAAGAAAAAAAAAAGAAGAAGATAGCAGGAGGGGAAGAATGAAGGGGGAAAATCGGAGGGGTAAACAAACCATGAGAGTTGATGGACTCTAAAAAACAAACTGAGGGTTCTAGAGTGGAGAGGGGTGGGAGGATGGGTTAGCCTGGTGATGGGTATTAAAGAGGGCACATTCTGCATGGAGCACTGGGTGTTATGCACAAACAATGAATCATGGAACACTACATCTAAAACCAATGATGTAATGTATGGGGATTAACATAACAATAAAAAAATTAAAAAAAAAAAAAGAAAGAAACAAGCCTGACTCCAAAGTTCAATACTTTCTCATGTCACTGGCTTTCCTAGAGGCTTTTGATGTGCTAGGCACTCTACCCATCAGGACCTAGACTAAACTGAGACAAGCAAGGCAGGTAGAGTACAAATTTTAGGAGGCACTCACACTCAGGTCCATGCAAGTGCTGGCCCTGTACTGATGTAAACCAGAGAGCAGGTTCTTCTTTACCTGGGTGCCTTACATTTCTCTCTTTAGTGTCAGCCCTGATTCCCATGTCCGTGGACAATAGAGATGAAAGAGCCAGGTTCCATGCTCAATCTCAAGGAGGAGAGAGACAGGTAAAACAACAATTAGAAAACAGTACACTGGCCACTGAGATAGAAAATTGCATGGGTGCTGTGGGAGCCCAAGGAGGGACTCCTGACTCTGTGGGTAGGTGGGAAAGAGGAATCACTAAGGTGGACTCTTAGCAAAGGAGTCCCTTGACTGGTAACTCCAGGCATGGCTCCCAATATTTAGGGCTTAGGGAGCAGATGTGCTAACATACATGCAATCAAAGTGTTCTTTATTAGCAGTGGAATTTTTATTTCCACATTCCATAAAAAGCCTTAGTGAAATTGCATCCCATCTCCCTCTGTGATCCTTCAAATACTTTAAAAGGTCAATTCTTTTACAAAGCGATATTTCATTCTGACTTTGGGGGATATTGAAAGTGTCCTGGTTTGGATTATAAATTATAAGATTTCCCCATCTATGAATGACCCTAAGAACACTGGGGAACAGAGTGGAATAGCATAAAATAGTGTAGCACAGCATAAGATACTTCTGTTAGAACTTCTGTGAGTCTTGGGTATCATTTCATCAATCCTTTTTTGATAAATGTATCCACATTTATCAAAGCCTCCACATTTTTATATTAATAAGATAAAATGGTCATGTATAAAAAACATTTGCTATCTCTTTCTTTCTTTGCCCATCTCTTCTGCCTTCCTTCTTTCATCTGAATCCTTCCCATCTAAATTTTAAAGAAACCACCCAACACTTTCTCATATTTCTCTTTAACCAACAGGAAGATATAGGATCTATTTTGCCATGGATCCATGACTTAACTTTTGAATTACTCTGTTGAAGTCCAAGCCAGCTGGAAGCCTCTCTTGCCTGATTTTGAAGATGTACATTGCAAGTCTTAAACACATCAACAATTACAAAAACAATTTAGTGCTGAATTTCCCCCAGCTGCAGCTCAGAGGACACCTCAGGTGGCATGAAAGAAATGAGACTGTCAGATTGCTTTGTACCTGGGTCAAGCTGACCTCCAAATGGTCAAATCACTAAAATCAGAATGCCAGAAGTTAAGCAAACAACACAGAGCACTAGAAACTGTAATAAACAGATTGAGAGCTAATACAAAACTCAAGATTAAGAGTTAATATGAAATCTGTGGCTGGCTGCCTCCACAGCACTCCAGCAGCAGCACCACAAAACTGTCAAGCATGTTTGAGTTCTGATACTGTAATATTTCTTTGTGAACTAAGGAAACCTTTGCACTGGCCAAAAGATGCAACCTAAGTGGAAGAAAAAATATAACTGCTGGTTTTGAGGTGGAAGACATTCTGGAGAAGGGACAAGAGTGATTACATTCACAAACTATATTGTATAGACCAAGATGCATGCTGACATCTCCTGTAGGTGGTATGATCCAAGTTCAAATACTCACACTAAGAGGGACTGGAGGGAAACAAATCAAGAGGGATAAATTAGCCTAATCAGAGGGTTGGATAATAAAGCAAGGAAATATGCTCTGTATCCACCCTTAGACAGCCAGGTGTGTGAGCAAAGAATATACTCACATTCATGCTAAGGAGTTACTAGAAACTGAATGTCTGTTTCTCCCCCAAATTCACATGTTGAAGCCCTAAACCCTCATGTTGGAAATGGAGCCTCTTGGTGGTAATTGGGTTACCAGACATGGAATCAGCTGTCACCTTGACCTTGGACTTCCCAGCCTTCAAAATAGATGGTATTTTGTTATGGCATCCTGAGCAACTGAGTCAGATTTTGGAACTGAGAAGTGGGTGCTGCTGTAACAAATATGTAATCATGTGACATTGACTTAGGAACTGGGTAATGGGCAGAGGCTTGAAGATTTTTGAGGCACATGGTAGAAATATGAAGCTAAAGGCAACCCCAGTGAGATCCCAGATGGAAATGGGAAACATATTATTGGAGATTGGAAGAAAGAAGATCCTTGTTATAAAGTAACAAAGGACTTGGCTGATATGTGTTCTAGTGTTTTGTGAAAGATGGAACTTGTAAGTGATGTAATTGAATATTTAGCAGAGGAGATTTCTCTGCAAAGCGTTGAAGGTATGGCTTGGATCCTCTTTACTGCTTATAGTCAAATACAAAAGGAGAGACATGAATTGAAGAATAGTTAAGCGAAAAGGAACTGGAACTTGACTATTTGAAAATTATAAGCAGATCCATGTTGAAAAAAGTGAGAAAGCTTGTTCTAAAGTGAAGACCATGGGTGTGACTGAACAGTCACTTGATAAAGAGATCATGGGCACCACTCTCGTACTGAAGCAGCCATCTCAGAAGATGCCAGGAATAAAGATGGGCTTATGCAAGTGAAACACTGCCATCTGGTATTAAAGGGAACAGAAAAAGCAAGACAAAATGAAGGGAGGCTTGCTGAACTTCTTTAATCCTGCAGGACTGGACCATACAGCTATCTGGTCCATGAACGTGCACGCTTCTTCAAGAAAAGGGAAGAATCATCCTCCAAGTGATTCAGAAATGATCATGACTACCTCTGCTGCCCTGGCTGCTGCCCAGAGCCTTGGAGACGGGACTGCTCAAAGCCTTGAGAGCCTTCTGCCACCTGGCAGAGCTGTGAGGGCTGGACTGCCAATCCAGAGAGTCTGCAGATGGGACCACCACCTCTGTGGGTCTAGAAGATGAGACTGCCGCCCCAATGTGCCTGGAAGACAGAGCATTGAACCACAGATCACTTAGAATTTGCTTTGCTAGGTTTTTTACTTTCTTGGGATATTGTCACCCTTTACATCTTTCCTATTTCTCCCTGTTGGAATGGGATGTCTATCCTATGCCTGCCCCACCATTGTATTTTGGAAGCACATAACTTCCCTTATTTGGCAGATTCACAGCTGGAGAGGAGTTTTGCCTCAGGATAAGTTATTCCTCCAGTCTCTCAATCTGATTCAGATGAGATTTTTAAACTTTGGACTTTAGAGCTGATGCTGGAATTAGTGAAAACTTTGAGGGTGTGAGGATGGAGTGAATGCATTTTACATGTGAGAAAGACATGAAATGGGGTAAGGGGCAAGAGTGGATTGCTATGAAATCTATAAAGAACTTATTAAACTCAACACCCAAAGAACAAATGATCCAATCAAGAAATGGGCAGAAGACATGAACAGACATTTTTCCAAAGAAGACATCCAAATGGCCAACAGACACATGAAAAAGTGCTCAATATCACTCGGCATCAGGGAAATCCAAATCAAAACCCCAATGAGATACCACCTCACACCAGTCAGAGTGGCTAAAATTAACAAGTCAGGAAAGGACAGATGTTGGCGGGGATGCAGAGAAAGGGGAACCCTCCTACACTGTTGGTGGGAATGCAAGCTGGTGCAGCCACTCTGGAAAACAGTATGGAGGTTCCTCAAAAAGCTGAAAATAGAGCTATCATACGATCCAGCAATTGCACTACTGGGTATTTACCCCAAAGATACAAATGTAGGGATACAAAGGGGTACGTGCACCCCGATGTTTATAGCAGCAATGTCCACAATAGCCAAACTATAGAAAGAGCCAAAATGTCCATCAACAGATGAATGGATAAAGAAGAAGTGGTATAGATATACAATGGAATATTACGCAGCCATCAAAAGGAATGAAATCTTGCCATTTGCAATGACGTGGATGGAACTGGAGGTTATTATGCTGAGCTAAGTAAGTCAACCAGAGAAAGACATGTATCATATGACCTCACTGATATGAGGAATTGTTAATCTCAGGAAACAAACTGAGGGTTGCTGGAGTGGTGGGGGGTGGGAGAGATGGGGTGGCTGGGTGATAGACATTGGGGAGGGTATGTGCTATGGTGAGCGCTGTGAATTGTGTAAGACTGTTGACTCACAGACGTGTACCTCTGAAACAAATAATACATTATATGTTAAAAAAAAAGAAGAAGAAGAAGATAGCAGGAAGGGAAGAATGAAGGGGGGGAAATTGGAGGGGAACAAGAACCATGAGACTATGGACTCTGAGAAACAAACTGAGGGTTCTAGAGGGGAGGGAGTTGGGGGGATGGGTTAGCCTGGTGATGGGTATTAAGGAGGGCATGTACTGCATGGAGCACTGGGTGTTATAATCAAACAATGAACCATGGAACACTACATCAAAAACTAATGATGTAATGTATGGGGATTAACATAACATAATAATAAAAAAAGAGTGGATTGCTGTGGATTGAATGTTTGCCCCCATAAATTCATATATTGAAGCCCTAATCCCCAGTGTGATAGTATTTGGATATGAAGCCTTTAGGTGGTGATGAGAGTTAGATTAGGTCATGAGGGTGGGACCTCATTATGTCCTTAGTGGCCTTATGAGAAGGAAAAGAGAAAGAGCTATCTCCCTCTCCCTCCACATCACTAAGGAAAGACCATGTAAAGACCTGGTGAGAAGGTGACCATACACAAGCCAGGAAAAGAGCCTTCACCAGGAGTCAATCAGTTAAAACCTTGACCTTGGATTTTCCAGCTGTCCAAACTAAAAAAATTAAAATGTGTTAAGGTATTTTGCTATGGCAGCCTGTGCAGACCAAGACAGTAGATATGACTTTTTGTGTAATCAGTTTTGAAGTAAGTAGAGTACCTGCAGTAATTCTTGGCATAATGCAAGAGCAACAAGCCTAAAATAAAGGCAAGGGGGGTTCTGGAAGGAAGATCCACACTCAGTAGAAATGTTCTACAGAAACTGATGAAAGTGGGGAGGTCTGGATCCTTTATTGTCCATTGGAAATGTAGGGCTAGCTTACAATTCCCTTGGGAATTTTTGACAAGAATATAGTGCTGGAAGACTCAGAAAAAATGTCCACTGAGTGAATGTACTGCACACTGGGTTGGTGATATTGGAAGCCTGTCATTGATTTAGGTAGGGAGGGTGAAATCCTGGTGATGAATATTTCTCTTTATATGCCCATCAGGCATAGAAAAACTATGGACTAGAGTGCCTCCAGAATTCCTTTATAGTATGGAAGGAATTTTATTTTATTATTTTATTTTATTATTTTATTTTATTTTATTTTATTTTTTTATTTTGTTTGTTTCCTTAGTCCTAGTAAGGTTTGGATGGAGAGAATCCTACACCATTTTAGACTACAGATGTACAATGACTTTTCAGGAGGTTTAATGTATGGATCATTTTCAAGTTGTGAAGGAACTGTATGAAATTTTAGGAAATGAGACTTGAAAATGGAGATGCTAAAGCTAAGTAAATACAAGGCACATGTAAGAATAAATCCACCATTATACTAGAGTCCTACCTGACCATGGTTAGAAGGTCGTGGTTATTGCCCAAGGGGTCATGTTATACTACACCCTATTTGTGCCCCATTTTCTCTTTTCAAGTGTGAACTTGGAGGACAAGCTTCTGCAAAGCAGGAGTGGGTTTATCATGGTGACTGTGCTGGGCAAGTCCTTTCTATATGCCCACTGGTTGGTTGGGGCCCAGTCCTCACTTTGGTCTAATAGGTCTTCTCCCAGCTCATGAACTATATGCTCAGCTGGCCATGCCTTGTTAGGATCTGCAAACTCACCCCACTCTGAGACTGGCCCTTCAGTGTCTGTACAACTCTGCAGCAGGTCAACTGCCCATCCTCAACCCTTATCTATAGCCAGATGTCCATGATTCTAAATGTCTAGCTCAAAAATGGACTTCAATTGCCATAGCCAGGGCATCTCTGCCTTGTTTCTCCTAATTCCCATAAGTGAACTCTTTCTTGGCTCTACCCAATGCAATCTCAGCTTGTGTGACAAATAGCCAGGCTGGACAATGTACAGGAACACTCTTTCCTGGGGTACTCCAATAAGCAACATATCTGCATTTATATCTGTTGTTCTTCGTCTGAAGTGTGTTATGAGCTGTATTTGAATTTGAGCAATATCTAGCTTAATTTCTTTTATTTTGACTGCACTGAATAATTATTCAGATGATCTAACTTAATGCAGCCTGAGACTGAGATTGCCAGACAAAATCACTGGCTTTATATTTTAGACAAATATAAATGATTCTGTGGGTAAATATTTTTGTATGTTTAACTAAATACATAGGAAAAGACAGTGATTGACTTAATTGTGCCTTATGTGTTGTTTCCGAGCATTCCTTCATTTAAAAGAATATATATTTCCGTTAAGTTTATTCTCTACCTTAATTTCAAACCCACAGAACTTGTAGAAATTACTGTTATCTATTTAAAAAAAATAAAAGGCAGAAACATAGCCAAAAATAATAAAATGCTGAGAAGTATTAACTCCCTGTGCATCTATCCATCTTTCTCTACTCATTGCCCCACTCTACAGAGACAACAGCTTTAACCTCTTCTGCTCATAGATGTTTCATGACTGCTTATGCTTATGTTGGTTTTTAATGTGTCCATTTTAGGACCTTGTCTATTAACTTCCTGCTCAAGATAAATTTAGCATTTTTAGAATTATTTCCTCTTGTCTTTTCTGTTCCCTTCTACCACCACCTCTTGATTTTTATGGTTCTATAAATATTTTAGCTTCCATTTAGCTGTACTTCTAAAATTTTAAAAATGCACCCAAACTTCTTTTTCTTTTCATCATTTTGAGCATTATGCCTAGAATACCCATATTATAAGATGGTAATATTACTTCACTCCCCTTCCTCTCCCACAACCAGATTCTGACAGCTCTCATTTTGCTTTGTCATTGCTGAGGCAGCTGACACTTCTCTTTTGTAATCTTAATTATGTGTTCTGTTCTTAGTTTGTTGATTTTCTCCAGTACTTGAAAGCCAGTAGGGTGCCTGGGTGGCTCAGTTGGTTAAGCGACTGCCTTCGGCTCAGGTCATGATCGTGGAGTCCCAGGATCGAGTCCCGCATCGGGCTCCCTGCTCTGCAGGGAGTCTGCTTCTCCCTCTGACCCTCCCCCCTCTCATGTGCTCTCTCTCATTCTCTCTCTCTCTCTCAAATAAATAAATAAAATCTTTAAAAAAAAAAAAAGAAAGAAAGCCAGTAAAGTGAGTCAAAGCCCTGAGCAATCAGGTGCTTCCTTCCACTTAAAAACTGTGTGACAATGGGCAAATCACAAGAACTTTCTAGACTTTCCAATATGGTAGCCTCTACCCATATATGCTTATTTGCATTTAAATTAATGTTAGATTTAATAAAATTTAGAATTCTGTCAGCCACACTAGCCACATATTAAGTGCACAATAGCTCCATGTGGTTAGTGGTTACCATATCAAACAGTGTAGATATGGAAAATTCCCATCACCATGGAAATTTCTATTTCTGCATTCTAGACTGTGGGTTCTCAGTAGGCGAGATGGGGAAGATGAACTAGATGATCTCCCAACTGCCTCCTGACTCTAAACCTCTAAGCTTCTGCAACCAAATGTGACTTCCCAGAGTTACTGAGAAAACCCTCCCCAAAGCCAAGATTGGTTAAAGGTACATGAAACAAGTGGCAGAAAGAAAATAAGAGGTCCTTTCAGGCATACAAGGCTCAGGCCAGAAGGAAAAGGGAATGCAGTCCCACCAGAGATCTGCTTCAGGGTAACAGACGGGGGGAGATGGCAAGTGTTTAGGCAATGTTTTTGGACTATTGTGATCACTGTTATTCATGCTCATGAAACTTGCACAAGGTTAATCTAGCATGTGCCATGTGATGTCTTATTTTCCCTTTCCAAGGGCTTTTCCCCTACTTAGCCATTTTTACTTGATTTTAAACAAATGAAAACCACACACACCTGAACAGACTAAGTGCTATCGAAGTTAGAAATCAGGGTGCTTTCCTTTTTGTTAGTTTTGCAACATTAATCATTTGGTGGCAGCAGCAAATAAGCAAAGAACTGATGTGTGCAAACAAATGTCATGCATAGGAACAAATCAAAGGAGATTATTGTGTAATTTGCTTGTTTCCATGCCAGATACCTAGAGATGCTTGGTGATTAGCTATGCCTCCTACTGGCTGGAGGACCAATGTGTCTCTGACAAAAGCGATATCTCAAATCCCTTGTGTCAGTCAGCAACCCCATCCATGTGCAGTGCTTTCCCTGGAACTCAGCTCTCACCACTGTGAGAAGGCGCATGGGTGGGGTGGGAAGGAAGAGATGGTGAAAGGTAAGAGGTGAAAATGATATATAGAAGGATCTCAAATATACAAGGGCGGTTACTGAAGCCAATTAGTAAACTCTAGCTTTTCTACTATTATAAAAAAAAAGGCAAAATACCATCATTTGGATTGCCAGCAGTGTGCCAATTGCATGCAATTTAAGCACATCCCTAAAAGGACTAAAGTGTCCAATTCCATGATGTCTTATGTGTCACTATATCCCTCCTAAGCACTTAGTGTAGTTCCTGGGACCCATTAGGTGGCCAGTGAATACGGATGTGTAATTGGTCCCATGGCGATCATGGAGTCTGGTGGAAGCACAGAGATGTGTTGACAGACAGTGGATTCTCTAAGCTAAGCATCAGACTTTGCTATGATTTCACTCCTGGGAAACAGACAGGCTTCAGCTCCTGCAGGCTTTTTGAGCCTCCTTCTCCAAGACACAGAAATCATACTCATGTCAGTACACACAGATTTGGTTTTTGGGTTTTGGTTTTCTTTTTGTTTTAGCAACATAAACAACAAATCTCTAAGATCCTATGCTGAGAAATTATTAAAATGATATGAATATTTATAAAATATTTCATCTCTGAGGCCTCAGCTTTTATAAGTAGGAGACAGTAAAAGGCAATGAGGGTTATTTATTTGAAGAAGAAAAGTCAGAACTGATACACCAAATATTTTTCAGTGACCTTAATCACATCACAGATGTTTACATCATTCTCCACTTGTCCTCTCTCATTCCCATCCCCTAGCTTCTCTGCCAGTCTTGAGGACCCTAAGGTCTAATCCCTTACATGGCTGGGACTCCCTCACCCCTGGATTCTGAGAGGGTACCACCAGTGGAAGATTTCAGCAGGAGTTTGGGAAAGTAGGAATTGAGGACTTATGCCCAAGCTCTCCCCATACTTCCATGTCTCAGTTGCAGTAAGAACCTGGCACCTTTAGAATGACATTTATGTCAAGTGGTCTCAATTTCTCAGCTCCAGCTCTGTGAGTGGTTGTTACTACTCCTTGTTTTCCACTTTTGCTAGTCCCTGGGAGTGTCAGCATCCCTTGAGCTCCCAACCTCATTTCTGCAGTCACCAAATTAAGTTAAGTATTAAGTAAATGAGGAAATCCTCATTTCCTGTTTTATTCTAATGCCCTGTCTGATACGTGCAGTTCTAAGGTTAGAAACAGGCCCACATCACTCTTCAGTTTGGTCTCAGTACTAGGAGTTAATGGTTCTAAATATTCTCTACCAGGAGTAAAGATGGATACAAGAGAAGTCACATGAATGCAGAGCTATTTTTACCCTATCAGTGTGTGATAGGGTTGCGGATCAGAGCAGTTCAACTCTGCATTAAAACCGTGTGATGACAGTTAATCTAGCCTTAACCTTGTATCCCAGATAGAGTAAATGTGTTTTGGCCTGGTTTTGAGCCAAGTCCCTAACTCATTCCCCAGTAAAGTTCACCCTTTTACTACAAACTTATGAATCTGCAGACACCTGGCTCTTATTCCCCATTACAATGCTCTACCCACCTAACTGAGGCCCAGGGATACCTCCTACTTAACTTTCCTAAGGCCCCAGATGGGTGCCTTAGTGGTTTTGTGAGCCACACATAATCTGCTGTCTCCTACTGGCCTTCCTCCAACACAACCAGAGTCAACCTCACACTGCAAAGTACATCTGAGTCCACTCACACAACTAAACTTTAGGAAAACAACTCCTCCAGATTCAATCAGGTCACAGGATGCCCTAGATAGTCTTTCAAAAGAAGCACTAAACTTATTCTTTCTGACTTAATCTTTTTTACATCTCCAATGACAGAAGTTGTCATTGACAGATTCCAGAAGGGTTTACAAGATTTTTACTGGTGCTTAAGACACAGAGACCTATACAATGACTGTCCCCAAAAGCAAGGAGAGAACTTGTCTTGAGCCTGATGTCAGTACAGGCAATCTTATACACAAGAAAAGACCTCTTCCTACAGTTGCAAATTCAAACATCCAAAGGAAATGGAAACAGACAACAGCCCTCTGGAAGCAGCTGTTATGTAACATTTGCTGACCAAAATCTGATTCCGTCTCTATCAAAATACTGCAATTTAAAGGTAAGTTAAATGAACATTTATATTCAGAACTCTCCAGAGAGTTTGGAACATTTTAACACTGAGTAGAATTTAATGATATTTTAGATATTAATAATGTCATTTGCTGTTCTTTATTGTTCTGTGCATGAAATGTTTCCTGAGAAATGGACCTTAAAAGTAGGACCAATAAGGACTTCGGTTCTCAAATGAAACAACATCTGTGCCTCCTGGAAAATAACTGCTTGTATAGTTTTAATTGTCATATGGTAGCATACAAGGGTCTAAAATGAGGCAAAAAAAAAGAAAGAATAGTCTTGTAATTAAGCCTCCCAACCTCAGGGAAAACAGTCCCCCTGAACATCAGAAGAGAATGTTTCTGAAATGGAAACAAAGAAGGGGAATGAGTGGGTGAATGAGTGAGTGGATTGGCAAAGTAGGAAGAAGGATGGACCTTTGTGGAGCCCTGGGTCAGCTACTTTTACATTTTCATATTGGGGATGGACTTTCAGATGTTTTTCTTCATTCAGTTTTCACAAGGACTCCATGAAGCAGGAACAAAAGAAGAAATTAAAAATCAGATTATAAATAAATTACCAATTTCACACCATTAGTGTCAGGTGAAGAATTTTAAATGTGGCTCCTCATCCTCTCTGTACCCACATATTTTGCCATTAGCTTTGCAGGGCTTTTTGCAGTCTGGGGAGCAGGGCACACAGCTTGTGGTTTCTGTTATACAACTTCACTTGGGCAACGGAACTCAGCAGAAGTAATGATGTGTCAGTTCTAACTCTGGCCTTAACAGGCCTTGTGTACTGTACTTGTGTTCTGGAACCTTGCCATCTGATGAAATGGACATGTCTGGACTAGCCCACTGGACCCAGAAGGAGGAGGACAGACACATGAACAGACACTCTCCCTAACCCAACCCAACCTAGATGTCTAGACAGATTCAGACATGTGAGTCTGTCCGAGACCATCCAAGCCTAGGTCAGGTGACCTCCAAAGCCATAGTTGTTGTTGTGTGTCCCTGAAGTTCTATGGTGGTCCATTATGTATTAGTAGATCATTTATGCATTGTCTTGGAGCTAGACTCCTGTTTTTCAAGAGTTCATAAACGGAGCACCTTCATCAGATCAATGTCTCCTAAGAAGCCTGAAATGGGAAGCAGGTAGTTGTTATGGTTCTGACCAAAGGTAGTTTATTCCTAGTCATCCAATGAAATGTGTTCTATCATAGCTCCTTCCCTCCATGTCCATACAAGGGGCAGCATTAGGAGCCTTTGCTGTAGTAGGTAGTGGAGAATGTATCATCTCTACTTTTCATATCCCAGGAGTGAAAACTCTTTCTGGGGAATTCATTTTGAAAAATTACCCTGCTTTGGGTAATTTTACTGCAAAACTGTTTCTGACCCATATTGATCATGCTTTTGTTTCAGTAGAATTAATGAGACCCATGTAGGCTTGTGATACATTTCTATTAGCTTTTGTGGATTTAGTGGCTTAATGGCTCAGGTACAGGCATTTTCATAACCTCTACAATCCCTCATCTTGAAGAAACCCAGTAAATTTTCCCACAATAGAAAGAATATAGATTTGGGCGCCTGGGTGGCTCAGTTGGTTGAGCGACTGCCTTTGGCTCAGGTCATGATCCTGGAGTCCCAGGATCGAGTCCCGCATCGGGCTCCCTGCTCAGCAGGGAGTCTGCTTCTCCCTCTGACCCTCCCCCCTCTCATGTGCTCTCTCTCTCATTCTGTCTCTCAAATAAATAAATAAAATCTTAAAAAAAAAAAAAACCTAGAAAGAATATAGATTAGTGATGAAGATCATAGACACATGAGCTGAAGATGAGTCCTACAACTTCCCTAAGCTACATGATGCTGGGCAAAGCATTTACCAACTCTAGAACTTGATTTTCTTATCTGTAAAATGGAGGTAATAGTACCATACTTCATCTCACATGAGAAATACAAGGAGAGTAATTAGCACAATTCCTGGCACATCGTCAAGATGAGAGTGTAGCAAAAATGGGAGAAGACAATTTTACCTAACTCAGGACATGGGCCCATAAAGGAGTACCCACAGTCAGCAGTCACCCTTCCACAGGTGGTGTACTCTGCTGCCACTGGAGGAAAGAATCAGTGAGGTTTTGCCCTGAGAATTCTTTATTCATGCTAAATTTCAGCAGAATTCTATCACTCATGTCTATGTCATCTCCCTAGTTACCAAAGAGACAACTATGCCTAAATGTGTAAGCTTAATTAACTGTGGACTCAGCATACTTAGGAGTGGTGAATATATATATCATATATTTGTACTTCATGAACAAATTAAAATTATATTTTGATTATCTTCAAGTTCTAGATTTTTTGTGGCAATGCTTCTATTAATTGGCTCAGATAAGAATGAATACATCTGTGTAAATTCTTTTACTTGAGTGTTCCCTCTTTTCCCTCTCCTCTCTCCCTCCTTCCTTCTCCTTCTGTCCCACCCTGTGTCCCTCTCTCCCTCTCCCTCCCTTCATCCCCTTCTTTCTCTCCTTCCCTTCCTCTCCCTCCCTCCCTCCTGCTCTCTTTCCCTCTCTTGCTCCGTTCCCTCCCTTTGATCCTCTCTCCCTCCTGTGTCCCTCTTTCCATCTCTCTCCCTCTCCCTTTCTTTCCCTCTCTTCCTCCCTCCCTCCCTTCTTCCCTCTTTCTCTTTCTCTCCTTCCTTTCTTCCTCCTTCCCCCTCTCTCATAACTGTAAAATGTGACTAGGAATCTGAAATTAAATGAAATTGACAACAAATTCCACTACAGAAAACAAAAAGTCTTTATTCATGTAATGTTTTCCATTTAAAGCTAGAAGCTGAAATATAGTTTAATAACCAAGAAATTGAAAAAAGCCAGTGCTCAACACTTGCTCACATCACACACCTCACTCCTTCATTATTTCTGGCCCTTCACATCAGGGAAGCAGTTAGACTTGCAAGGAAGAAACACAAGAGTTAAGTGAAGAACAAGGTGAAAAGAGCTAATAAATTCATTTCATTTAGTAGATTTCCAGCTGGTAGGTCCTTTTTAATGGGTAGAGGGGAAAGGAGAGAAAAATCAGGCTGAGTGACTCATCAGATCCCACAACGTGGGAGAATTAGATTTAAGTGAAAAAGGATGTTTCCTAGGAAACTACATGATCTGCTCGTGGAACATCAAACAAGTGCAATTTCCTAACAACAGCCAGGACTAAATTGATCTACCTCAGACAGCTTTATCAGTAGGGGGGAGATTAGCTGCCTTTTGTGTTTTCTTAGTTACTATCATCAAATTGTCTATTATGTGACAGCTTCAGTTGCTGCATTTCTGACCTTCTGTAAGGACAGCTATGGTATTTGCTGTTATGTAATTGGCAAATAGTTTTCTCTATTTCCCATCCCTTTCTCATCTCCCCTGAAACCATTGCAACATATGCTGCTTCATCACCCCTTGTAACTTCAATAGAAGCTTCTAATACTGTCTGCAGCAAGCCACAAGATTCAGTCATTAGAATCACTAAAAATATCCTTCCAGCTTTAGTCATCCGGGGTTCTAAATTAACTTACTCCCTTTTAACCATGACAGTGAAGAATCTGTAATTCACACTAACAGGGCACGGGAGGTTGGTCTGGATTAGAAAATGGTCTGAAAATAAGTGGCAAACATTTATAAAAAATAGTTTATTACCACAAGCACATATTTAACTCAAATATGTTAACAACATACAGTCTGTTTGAAATCATTAGTTCAAAAAAGGTTTATAATTAGCATGCTAATTGGTCAGAAAATAGAGCCTTGCCATTCAAAGAAGTTGATTATTCATAAAATTCTGGAGATATTCTGGAGTAACAGACCTGAATCCTGTGGTTTGGAGGAGAGAGCCACTTTGGCCTCACCACCTCACCACGGCTGGAAGGGATTTCATGATTTCTGTCCCATGTGTGATGACAGTAGTCACTGTGATAACAACTGCAGTTAAAACTTAATCCACTGATTCATTCAACTAAAATTAATTTAGCATCTGGTCTATGCCGGACACTGTTCTGATTGTTAGTACCAAGGCAGATAAGATCTCCTCTCCCCAAATTACACTCTCATAGAAGGAGAGACAAGATAAAAATTCAATAAACACATTAACCTCAAATAGTGGTGTTTTCTACATAAGAAATAAAGTTGAGTGATCTGATAGAGTCATTGGGGTAGGGTTTTCCTTGGGATCCATTCCTCTCAAACTATCTAATCTCCTTATCTCAGGGGACCTCTTTCCCCAATCCACTATGCGCCAAAACTTTTGCACAATACAATATAAATAATTTACCAGAAAAATAAGATGAAAATACAAGTCCAATTTTTGTAATTATTACATTCAATAGGCATAAAATTACTCCATTGAACTGCTGTAAAATTTTCTGAATGTTTACTCTCAATTACTATTTTTATCTAATCACGGACCAGTAACAAACAGATTGCGGGGGGCCCTGTCCTCAGACCACACTTTGAGAATAACTTATACATGCTCTAGTCAGGGAAGCCTCCTCTGGAGCTCCAAACACAGTCTTATATTGGAAATTACATGGTCATATACCATAGTACACAGCAGGTTCTTAATAAACATCTGTCAATTAGCAATGGTTTAGTTAGGGACTCTATAATTTTATACAAGTCCCTCAAGGGTCAAAATTGTCTTTTGCATCCAGTCTAAATATCTAGTCATCTGCATTTTTATTATTGTTTGTTAGGCAAAAATATGTTTAGAATCCCAGCAACCATCTTCAAAACGAATTTTTGTAGCCAATTTATTTAATGTAGCTACTATATATTGAGTGATTTACCATGCACCAGGTAATATGGTGAGCACTTTACATATGCAATCTCATTTTAATTTTCAAATGCCCTTAAAAGCAGAAGCTATTATTATCCTCTTATATGTTAGGAAATGAAAATTTTTACATATGTGCCTAAAGGTGTCATTTCCCATTTACATTTCATTGGATTATGTAATTATATCACAAAGATGAAAATTTGACATTCTCAATATTGTCAGTAATTAAGTTCATTAAAATTCCTTTAGCTATGTGTGAAATAGTGTCATGGAAATTCTAGAGAATGGGAAGAAGCTGTTCTCTTCCCTTTTCAGGTGTGATGGAAGATCCAGGAGGAAGCTCAAATCCAGACATAGGGCAGGTACTGCAGAGCTTTTACCTGGAGTTTAGGGAGATGACAGTCCACATGCATTGATCCAGGGAAGGCTGTTCTCTAGTTCTATTTACTCATTTATATATTCTCTTTATTGCCACAATTCTTCTTTTCTCCACCCTTTATCAGTATGTTCTAATGTGTTCAACATTCATCTTTTTATTTGTATAGTCTTAATTTATATCAATAGTATCTGCTTATAAATAAATGTTCCTCACTTTTTTTTCTCCTCTGGGCATCCTCTTTTGAGATCTAACTATGTTGCTGTGTGTGCAGTTAACATCTTACTGGCAACTGCTGTGGATCCACCTCATTTCGCTTAACCAATATTGCAGAAATTAGCTCTAGATCCACTTTCACAAGGACTGCATAGACCAGTCTCATCTATATCTCCTTCCTGTCCTTTGTGAGAATATATGTACAGACATACTTCAAATGTACAGACATATCTTAATTGTGGGTTTGGTTTCAGACCATCTCAATAAAGCTAGTCAGGTATTTTTTTTTTTTAATTTCTCAGTGTACATAAAAGTTATACTATACTGTAGTCTATTAAGTGTGCAATAACATTATGTTTAAAAATGTAAATACCTTAATTTAAAAAAATACTTTATTGCTAGAAAGTGGTAACCATTACCTGAGCTTTCAGTGAATCAATCTTTTTGCTGGTTGAGGGTCTTGCCTTGACGCTGATGGCTGTTAACTGATCAGAGTGGTAGTTGGTGAAGGTTGGGGTGTTGTGACAATTTCTTAAAATAAGAAACAATGATTTTTGCTGCATCAGTTGATTCTTCCTTTCATGAAGGATTTCTCTGTAGCATGAGATGATGTTTGACAGTGTTTTACCCACAGTAGAACTTCTTTTATAATTGGAGTCATTCCTCTCAAACCCTGCCACTGCTTTATCAACTAAGTTAATGTAATATTCTAAATGCTTTGTTGTCATTTCTTTTTAAATCCTTTGTCATTTTATTTATTTATCAGAGAGAGAGCACAAGCAGGGGGAGCAGCGGGCAGAGGGAGAGGAAGAAACAGAGTCCCCACTAAGCAGGGAGCCCCATGCAGGTCTTGATCCCAGGACCCTGGGATCATGACCTGAATCAAAGGCAGATGCTTAAGTGACTGAGCCACCCAGGAGCCCCTGTTGTCATTTCTACAATCTTTACAGCATCTTCACCAGGAGTGGATTCTATCCTAAGAAACCACTTTCTTTGCTCATCCATAAAAAACATCTCCTTATCATGAGTTTTATCATGAGATTGCAGCAATTCAAGCACACCTTCAGGCTCCACTTTTTTTTAATTATGTTATATTAATCACCATACATTACATCATTAGTTTCTGATGTGTTCCATGATTCATTGTTTGCATATACACCCAGTGCTCCATGCAGAATGTGCCCTCTTTAATACCCATCACCAAGCCAACCCATCCTCCCACCCCACTCCCCTCTAGAACCCTCAGTTTGTTTCCCAGAGTCCATAGTCTCTCATGGTCTGTCTCCCCCTCCGATTTTCCCCTCTTCATTCTTCTCCTCCTGCTATCTTCTTCTTCTTCTTCTTCTTCTTCTTCTTCTTCTTCTTCTTCTTCTTCTTCTTCTTCTTCTTCTTCTTCTTCTTC
>NC_058403.1:151694540-151731807 GCF_002201575.2 Neomonachus schauinslandi
TCTTCTTCTTCTTCTTCTTCTTCTTCTTCTTCTTCTTCTTCTTCTTCCTTCTTCTTCTTCTTCTTCTTCTTTTTAACATATAATGTATTATTTGCTTCAGAGGTACAGATCTGTGATTCAACAGTCTTGCACACTTCACAGCACTCACCATAGCACATACCCTCCCCAATGTCTATCACCCAGCCACCCCATCCCTCCCACCCCCCACCACTCCAGCAACCCTCAGTTTGTTTCCTGAGATTAAGAATTCCTCATATCAGTGAGGTCATATGATACATGTCTTTCTCTGATTGACTTATTTCACTCAGCATAATACCCTCCAGTTCCAACCACGTAGTTGCAAATGGCAAGATTTCCACTTTTAATTCTAGTTCTCTTGCTATTTCTACCAAATCTTCAGGTACTTCTTCCACTGAAATCTTGAACGCTTGAAAGTCATCCATGAGGGTTGTTATCAACTTCTTCCAGACTCCTGTTTATGTTGATATTTTGACCTCTTCCCATGAATCACAGATGTTCTTAGTGGCATCTAGAATAGTGACTCCTTTCCAGAAGATTTTCAATTTACTTTGCCCAGAATCATCATGGGAATCACTATGTATGGCAGCTACAGCCTTATGAAATGTATTCCTAAATAATAAGACTTGAACGTCAAAATTACTCCTTAATCCATGAGCTGCAGAATGGATATTGTGTTAGGACGCATAAAAACAACATTAATCTCATTATACATCTCCATCAGAAATCTTGGATGACCAAGGCATTGTCAAAGAGCAGTAATATTTTGGAAGGAATCTTTTTTTTCTGAGCAATAGATCTCAATGGGGGCTTAAGAGATTTAGTAAGCCATGTTGCAAACAGCTGTGCTGTTATCTAGCCTTTGTTATTCCATTTCTAGAGCACAGGCAGAGTAAATTTAGCATAATTCTTAAGGGCCCTAGGATTTTCAGAACAATAAGTGAATATTGGTTTCAACTTAAAGTCACCAGCTGCATTAGCCTGTAACAAGAGAGTCACCCTGTCCTTTAAACCCAGACACTGACTTCTCCTCTCCAGCTATGAAAGTCCTAGATGGCATCTTCTTCCAAAAGAAGGCTTTTTTTATCTACATTAAAAATCTGTTGCTTAGTGTAGCCACCTTCATTAATTATCTTAGCTGGATCTTCTGGATGACTTATGGTAGTTTCTACATCAGCACTTGCTGCTTCACCTCTTTCCTTAAACTTCATGAACCACCCTCTGCTAGCTCCAACATTTTCCTCTTCAGCTTCCTCACCTCTCAGCCTTCATAGAATTGAAGAGAGTTGTGGCCTTTGTCTGGATTAGGCTTTGGCTTAAAGAAATATTGTGGCTGGTTTGACCTATCCAGACCATTAAAACTTTTCCCAAATCAGCAATAAAGTTGTTTTGCTTTGTTATCATTCATGTGTTCACTGGAGTAGCACTTTTAATTTCCTTCAAGAACTTCTCCTTTGCAGTCACAACTTGAAAACTGGTGCAGGAAGCCTAGCTTTCAGCCTATCTCTGCTTTCAAAATACCTTCCTCACTAAGCTTAATCATTTCAATCTTTTGATTTAAACTGAGAGACACGTGACTCCTCTTTTCACTTGAACACATAAGAGGACACTGCAGGATTATTAATTAACCTCATTTCAATGTTATTGTGTCTCAGGTAATAGGGAGGCCTGGGGAGAGGGAGAAAGATGGGGGGAATGGCTGGTCAGTGGAGCAGTCAGAACACACACAACATTTATTGATAACTTTGCTGTCTTATATGGGTGTGGTTCATGGAAGAACACCAAAACAATTACAACAGTCTGTAACTACAATAACATTGTATTAAAAAATTACAATAATAACATCAAAGATCAATAATCACAGATCATCATAACAAATAAAAAATAATGAAAAAAGTTTGAAATACTGTGACACAGAGACATAAAATGAGCCAAAGCTGTTGGAAAAATGCAGCCAATAGACTTACTTGACATAGGGTTGCCATAAACCTTCAGTTTGTAAAAAACAGCAACAACAGCAAACAAACAATATCTACAAAGCACAATGCGGTGAAGCACAATAAAACAAGGTGTGCATGTATATACAAATATATATGCCCAGAAGCAAAAGAGCTAGATCATAGGCCGTATGTCCATGGAATAAGTACAGATGGATTATTCCCCAGAATGACCACATATCATCCCCACTCCCTCCAGCACAGTGTGAAAGTTCTAGAACTCCACATTTCTTGACCTCTCCAGGCCTATTTCATAGCTGTCGATCTTGGGTCTCCCTTTTTCATCATCCCAATAATGTTTTTCTCTTTTGTTCTATGTTGCAGCCCTTGCTCTTAGACTCCATATCTTCCTCTAACTCGACTCACTCCCTTATTTTGATGAAACATGTAATCCAGTAGCTTCTTGAAAAAGATATAAGAGAGGTACATGCTGGGAGAACTTTCTGGTGTGAAAATATCCCTTTTTCTTTTCATTTATAGTTTGGATGGTTATAGAGTCTGTTGGATATTTTATTTATCACTCAAAACTTTGGAGTCATTGCTTCCAATACTGCCATTGAGAAGTCATTTGATTCTCAGTTCTATGTATATTACTATTTTATTCTCTCTTTGGGTTTTGAGATTTTTTATATTTCTCTGGTGTTCTGGAGTACAAATATCTATTGTGATGATGTTTCTTAAAGTATGTGAATTTTTATTTGTTAGGCAATTTGTTTTCTTTAAGTATTCCTTTTTCCTTGGCTTCTATTTTCACTTCAGAGTATAATGACATCTATATTTTCTGAGGATACTACTATTTTTATTTATTTTTCCACTGTTGTTCCACTTTTCAACTTAGAAATAATTGATCTACATTACTACATAAGGTAAGGTATATATCATGATGGTTTGATTTACATATGTACTGTGAAATAATTACCATAATAGGTTCAGCTAATATCCATCATCTCATAAAGATATAATAAAAAGAAAAGAAGAGGGGTGTCTGAGTGGCTCAGTCATTAAGCATCTGCCTTCAGTTCAGGTCATGATCCCAGAGCCCTGGGATCGAGCCTTGCATTGGGCTCCCTGCTCCGTGGGAAGACTGCTTCTCCTTCTCCCACTTCCCCTGCTTGTGTTCCCTCTCTCACTGTGTCTCTCTCTGTCAAATAAATAAATAAAATCTTAAAAAAGAAAAGAAAAGAAGAAAAAGCTCCTTATGATGGGAACCCTTAGGATTTAATCTCTTAACAACCTTCCTACATATAATACAAGTGTTAACTATAGTCATCATGTTGTACATTACAGCCCTAGTAATTATTTCTTATTATTAGAAGTTTGTAACTTTTGACCACCTTCCTTCAGTTCCCCCTACCCCACCCTCCAAGACTTTTAGTTACCACAAATCTGAACTCTTACGATGAGTTAATTTTTTTAGATTCCACATGTGAGATCATACAGTATTGTATTTGTCTTTCCCTTTATGACTTATCTTACTTAGCATAATGTCTTAAAGTATATCCATGTTGTTGCAAATGGTAGGATTTCCTCATTTTTGTGGCTGAATAATAGTCCACATATATTATACCATATATACATATATAGACATATACACACAATTTCTTTATTCATTTATTTCTTGATGGACACAAGTTGTTCCATGTCTTGGCTATTATAAATAATACTGCTGTGAACATGAGTATCAGATACCTTTTTGAGTTAGTGTTTTCATTTCCTTTGGACATGTTTCCAAAAGTGAAATTGCTGGATCATATAGTAGTTTTATTTTTTTTATAACCCTTCATACTGTTTTCCATATTTTTTTCCACTTATAATCCCATCAATGGTACATAAAGGAATTTTTATTAATGTTTCCTTCTGCTGTCTGCATTATCTTTATTTCATCTTTTGTATTTTTATTGTTTGTTTCAGTCTTTGACTGTGATGCTGGGCTTTCCTCAACTGTTGGTGGTCCCTGCCTTAGTCTTTATATTATAAGAAACTGGTTGGCCACTGATGGATGAGAACATGGCTTTCCAGGGGTAGCATCGCTGGATGGAAATTTGGCTCTTCCATTTTCGGGAGAGCCCACAACTTTCTACAACTCTATGTCTGTTTTTCTTGGACTTGTTAATTTCTCCAGTGAGAAATTCTTTCTTGGTGGGGGTATAAATTGGTTTTCCAGCATTTCTGACTTCCATTTCATCCCCATAATTTCATGTTGTGCCTTCACACTCAAATGTGTATCGGATTCCCCAAGAGCAAATCCCTATGTTTCCAAAATAAACTTCTGGTCCTCTGCTGGAATAGAGGAAGCAGTTGCCCAGTTGAGCAAGATCAGGGAAGAGATCTAGAGTGCCTGTTTCTGTTACAGACTTTCAGTCAGTCATCTCTATTAGTTACATGTGCTCCCTGACTTTTGGAGGTTCTTGAAGCCCCCAATCACTAGGGTATGTGTGTGTACATATGGTAAGAGGAGGTTCTGTATTTTGAATAGACTGGTTTTCAGGCTTTCCACACTGTGAAGTTAGGTATCAGTTTTCCCAGCTCAGTTAAGTATGCTATTCCTCATCTATCTGCTCTTCAGCTTCCTGAATTTTATGGCTCTCATTTCCTCTCCCATATTTTTACAATAGACTGTTTCTAGTTTATTTCATCCCTTTGCTGTCATTTTTGTGAGATTTCAGAAAAGTGTAGAAGTAACTGCTCATGTTCAATCCACTTATATCATTAGCAAGAAAAAGAATTACAGTTTTTTTAACAGATTTACAACACATTCTTAGATATAGTTCATGGTCACTGTGCCTGTACTTCCTTCTCTATAGACAGTCTTTATAAGTGGAAAAGAAAATATGGCTATAAAAAACAGTCTCTGAAACTGTTGAATTGTGTCCCCCAAAAAAGATATGTTAAAGTCCTAACCCCTAGCACTTCAGAATATGACCTTATTTTGAAATAGGGTTGTTGCAAATGACATTAACTACAATGAGGTTATATTGGAGAAGGCTAGGTCCCTATCCAATATGAGTGTGACCTTATATGAAGATGACCATTTGAAGACACACAGACACAGGAAAAATGTGTGAAGAGGGAGGCAGAGATTGGAGTGATGCATCTACAAGTCAAGGAATGCCAAGGATTGCCAGCCATCATCAGAAGTGAGGAGAGAAGCATGGAACAAATTTCCCCTCAGAGCTCTCAGAAGGAACAAACCATACTAACACCCTATTTATAGTAATTTGTTATGATAGGCCCAAGAAACTAATACAGATATTGGTACCAAGAAATGGGATGTTGCTGTACAAATACCTAAAAATGTGGAAGTGGCTTTGAAATTCAGTAGTGAGTAGAGGCTGGAAGAATTTTGAGGTGCATGATAGAAAAAGCCTATATTGTCTTGAAGACATTGTTGATAGAAATATGGACATTGAAGATGGTCCTGGTGAGGTCTCAGATGAAATTAATGAACATGTTATTAGATGTTGGAGGAAAGACAACCCTTGTTATAGTTTCAGAGAACTTTTGAGAACTTCAGAGAATATTGAATATTGAAATATTGAATTATGCTGTAATGTTTTGTTTTGTTTTGTTTTTAATAAATCTTATAAGGGATGAATTTGGATACTTAGCTGAAGAGATTTCCAATCAGAGTAGAAGGAGTAAACTGGTTTCTCCTTGCTGTTTGTTGTAAATGTGAGAGGAAAAGGATAAATAGATGAAGGAAATGCTAAGCAGAAAGGAACCAGTGCTTAATGATCCAGAGAGCATGCTCTGGAAATAGGGCCAAGTTTGTGGTCAGACAACCATTTGCCAAAGAATTTAGGTGTGTGACTCACTGATCCAATGAAATATCTCAGCAGTAACTGGGAATAAAAATGTGGTTCTCTGAAGAGGAACTGTGGAGAGTTCTTGTCTAACATTGTGATCTCTTAAATGACCACAGAAGACCAAGAAGATTTTGAAAGTTGTATAAGAGCAGAAATACTGCATGCTTGGACTGAAAAGGACAAAGATGGGATGAAGTGAATGAAGGAAGAATAACTCTCAAGGCAAAGTCAGATTCAGAGGCTTGGGCTAAGGGAGCCTCCTAGTCTCCAGAGGGTCAAAGGGAATAGGGCCACCCTATGAAACCAGAGGACAGAGCATCAAGTCTGAAAATTATTCTCAGGCCTTGGAACCTAATAGAATTTGTCCTGCTGGATTGAAAACATGCTTTAGATGAGTGATGCCTTTTTTTCTATTAACTTTAACCTTTTGGAATAGGAATATCCATCCTATGCCTGTCCCACCACTGTTTCTTGTAAGCAGACATCTTGCTCTCTGTTTAGCAGGTTCAGAAATAGAAATTTTGCCTCAGGATGGACCATATCCAGTGTTTCACCCACACCTGATTTAGATAATTTAGAAGATGACATTTGGGCCTTTTTGGATTGATTATATATTGATGAGATTTGGAACTTAGAGTTTATGCTAAATTGGGTTAAGACTTTAGGAGATATTGGAACAGGGTGAATTTATTTTGTATGTGGGAAGGATATGAATCACTGTGAGCTGGAGAGCAGACTGTTTTGGGTTGAATTGTATTCCTCCAAAAGGATATGTTGAAATCCTAACCTCTAGTTATCTTAAAATATGACCTTATTTGGAAATAGGGTCATTGCAGATATAATTAGGGAGTTAAGTTAATTAAGTTAATTAGTTGAGTTAATTAAGTTAAGTTGATTAGTTAAGTTAAAATGAGGTAATACTGGAGTGCAGTGAGCCCCTAATCTGATATAAATGGTATCCTCAAATAAAGTAGCCATGTGAAGACAAAGACATAGGGAGCATGCCATGTGAAGAGAGGCAAAGATTGAATGTTGCAAATGGCAAGATGTCTTTCTTTCTCATGTCTGATAACATCCATATCTATGTCTAATCTATATCTATATCTATAGATATCTATAATATCTATCTATATATCTATATACAACACCCATATCTATCTAGATAGATCTATAGATAGATATAGAGATATATCTATAGATAGATAGATATTGTAGAAAGATATTTAGATGATAGATGATGATAGATAGATGATAGATAGATAGATAGATGATAGATAGATAGATAGATAGATAGATAGATGATAGATAGATGTAGAGATATATAGATATAGATATAATCTATTAATGAACACTTAGGTTATTTCCATGTCTGGGCTATTGTGAATAATGCTGCAATTGACATGGGGATGTAGATTTCTATTTGAGATCCTGTTTTCATTTCCTTTGGATATAAACCCAGCAGTGGGATTGCTGGATCATATGGTAAGTCTATTTTTAAATTTTTTGGAAACCTCCATACTGTTTTCCATATTGGCTCTACCAATTTACATTTCCTCCCAACAGTGCAAAAGGGCTCACTTTTCTCCACATCCTCACCAATACTTATCTCCTGTCTTTTTTATGACAGCCATTCTAAAACGTGTGAGGTGATATCACTGTGGCTTTGATTCGCATTTTCCTCATTATTAGTGATGTTGATGTACCTTTTTATGTACTTTTGTCCATTTGTATATTTTCTTTGGAAAATATATGTTCAGTTCCTCTGCCCATTTATTAATTGGACTCTTAGGGGGTGTTTACTATTGAGTTGTATAAATTCTTTATATTTTCTTGGATATTAATTCTTACCAAATATATGTTTTGCAAATATTTGCTCCCATTCTGTAGTTTACCTTCTCATTTTAGTGATGTATTCCTTTCTTTTGCAGAAGCTTTTTTAATTTGTTGTAGTCTACCTTGTTTTTTTGTGCTTTTGTTGGTTTGCTTTTGATGTCAAATCTAAAAAAAAATCATTGCCAAGACCACTGCAAGGAGCTTACACACATGTTTTCTTCTAGTAGTTTTAAAGTTTCAAGTCTTACATTCAGGTCTTTAATCCATTTTGAGTTGATTTTGTGTAGGTTATAACACAGAGGTACAGTTTCATTTTTTTCCATGTGGCTATCTAGTTTTCCCAGCACCTTTCTTCACCGTATATTCTTGGCTCCTTTGTCATAAATTAATTAATCATATATACATGGTTTTATTTCTGGGATCTCCATTTGTTCCATTGATCTATGTGTCTTTTTTATATTATTGCCATACTGTTTTAATTCTTGTAGCTTTGAAATATAGTTTGAAATCAGATAGTTTGAGACCTCTAGCTTTGTTCTTCTTTCTCAAGATTGTTATGGCCATTGGGGATCTTTTATGGTTCTATACAAATTTTAGGATTATTTTTTTCTCTATCTATAAAAAAAATGCTATTACAATGTTGATAGAGACTGCACTGAAGCTGTAGAATGCTGAAGGTAATTCTTTATTATTATCTATTAACTAATAGCAATATTAATTCCTCCAATCCATGAGCACAGAATATCTTTCATTTATGTGTGTCTTCAATTTCTTTCATTAATGTCTTACAGTTTTCAGTGTACAGATTTCACCTCCTTGGTTAAATTTATTCCTAGGTATTTTATTCATTTTGATGCTATTATAAATGGGATTGTTTTCTTAATTTCTCTTTCTGATAGTTCATTGTTAGAGTATAGAAATGCAATGGAGTTTTGTATATTGATTTTGTATCCTGCAACTCTACTTCTTACTAGTAATTGGTCTATTTAGATTTTTTATTTCATTATAATTCAGTCTTTGTAGGTTGTATATTTCTAAGAATTTATCCATTTCTTCTAGATTGTCCAGTTTGTTGGCATGTAATTGTTCATAGTATTTTCTTATAATCCTGAATTCTTATGTGGTATCAGTTTTAATGTCTCTTCTTCTTTTTTAACTTTAGTTATTTGAGTCCTCTTTTTTTCTTGGTGAGTCTAGCTAAAGGTTTGTCTAATCTGTTTATCTTTTCAAATTAAAAAAAAACACAACTCTTAGTTTCATTGATCTTTTCTATCATCTTTTTAGTCTCTATTTCATTTGTTTCCATTCTGATATTTGTTATTTTCTTCCTTCTGTTAATTTTGGGCTAAGTCTGTTCTTTTTTCAAGGTCCTTGGGGTGTAAAGTTAACTTGTTTATTTGAGATCTGCCTTTTTTCTTAACATAGGCATCTATCACTACAAACATCCCTCTTAGAACTGTTTTTGCTGCACCCAATAAGTTTTAGTATGTTGTATTTCCATTTCATATGTCTCAAGATTTTCTTTTTTTTTTTTTAATTTCTTCTTTGACCCATTTGATGCTCAGGAGTGTGTTATTTAATCTCCATATATTTGTAAATTTTCCAGTTTTCTTCCAATTGATTTCTAATTTTATACCATTGTTGTCAGAAAAACATATGTGATATGGTCTGAATCTTCTTAATTGTATTGACTTGTTTTGTAATCTATTTTGGAGATTTTTCCATATGTACTTGAGAAGAACATTTATTCTGCTGCTGTTGGATGGGACATTCTGTAAATGTCTGTTACATCCCTGTAGTCTAACATGGACTTTAAATCCAGTATTTCCATATTGATTTCTTGTCTGGACAATCTAGTCATTGTTGAAAGTGAAGCAATAAGTCCTCTAGTATTATTGTGTTGCTATTTCTCCTTTTTTCAAGTCTTTACAGCACATTTATCAACATTTTAAATATATTAAGCAACAAGAAATTTTCTTTAATATGCAATAAAACATAGTGTTATTAGAGATCATTTAATCTGACCATATATCAGCTATCTATTTTCACAGTAAGGCAGCATACCAACAAACCATAACATTTCAACACCATGCAACATTTATTTAGTTAATGTGATTCTGGTTTGTCTATGGGATGGCTTATCCGGGCTGGCCTCATTAATGGTTCTACTAATCTCAGCTGGGCTAACTCACATGTTTGCAGGTTGGCAGGCAAATATTTGACTGACATTGAAAGGTATAATTGGGGAAACTCAGCTGATCCAGCTCTGTCGTCTAGCTCAGTCATTTTCCTCCTGGAGCTAGTGTTGTTTCCTCATAGCAACAACAGAAATGCAAGAAGTCAGGTAGAAATACACAAGCTATTTAAGGCCTAGGCTTGGAACTGACACATTATATTTCAATCTCCACTGCCCCAAGAAGTTATATGACTAAATCTAAAGTCAGGAGATAGGGAAATATATGATACTCCCTCAGTGAAAGGCACTGCAAAGTCAAATAGCAAAAGACACAGAAGCAAAAAGGACAAAGAATTAGGGCCACTAATATGGCCCTACCAATGACAATAGGATTTAAAAAATTACTCACACTACTCACACTATTCAATAGCAAAAAAAATTACAAATACATAATTAAAAACTAGGTGGAAGATATCAACTCACACCTGTTAGAATGGCTAGTATCAACAAAGATAAGAAATAACAAGTGATGGTAAGGATATGGAGAAAAGGGGGGACACCTGGGTGGCTCAGTCATTAAGCGTCTGCCTTCAGCTCAGGTCATGATCCCAGGGTCCTGGGATCGAGCCCTGCATCGGGCTCCCTGCTCTGTGGGAAGCCTGCTTCTCCCTCTCCCACTCCCCCTGCTTGTGTTCCTGTTCTCACTGTGTCTCTCTCTGTCAAATAAATAAATAAATCTTAAAAAAAAGAAAGGATGTGGAGAAAAGGGAACAATTGTGCACTATTGGTGGAAATGCAAACTGGTGCAGCCACTGTGGAAAACAGTATGGAGGTTCCTCAAAAAATTAAAAATAAAACTACTGTATGATTCTGCAATTCCACTTCTGGGTATTTATTCAAAGAAAATTAAAATGTTAACTTGAAAAGATACATGAATCCCATATTCATTGCAGCATTATTTACAATAGTCAAGATATGGAAACAACTTAAGTGTCTATCAATAAATGAGTGGGCAGGGCGCCTGGGTGGCTCAGATGGTTAAGCGTCTGCCTTCGGCTCAGGTCATGATCCCAGGGTCCTGGGATCGAGTCCCACATCGGGCTCCCGGCTCGGCGGGGAGCCTGCTTCTCCCTCTAACCCTCTCCCCTCTCATGCTGTTTCTCTCTCGCTCGCTCTCTAAAAAATAAATAAATAAAATCTTTTAAAAAATAAAAATAAAAAAAAAAAATAAAAAAAAAAAAAATAAATGAGTGGGCAAACAAAATGTAAGGGAGATATATAATGGAATATTATTCAACCATAAAAAAGAATGAAATCTTGCCATTTGCAACAACATAATGGTATATGAGGGTATTATGCTAAATGCATCAGTCAGAGAAAGAACCATACCTGATGATCTCACTTATATTTGGAATCTTAAAAAAAAAAAAAAGGTTATGGATTCAGAGAACAGATTAGTAGTTGCCAGAGGTAGGGGGTAGGGAATAGATAAAATGGGTAAAGCGGGTCAAAAGGTATAAACTTCCAATTATAAAATAAAAAGTAATGGGGAGGTAACATACAGCATGGGTAACAATAGTTAATAATGCTGTATTGCACATTTGAAAACTGCTAAGAGACTAAATCTTTACAGTTCTCACAAGAAAAAACATTTGTAACTATGTATGGTGATGGATGTTAACTAGACTTATTGTGGTGATCGTTTTGCAAAATATATGAATATCAAGTCATTGTGTTGTAAACCTGAAGCTGATATAATACTAGATATATATATATATATATATATATATATATATATATATATATTTATATATATATGTAAAATACCTCAATAAAAAATTAATGACAAACAACAGACTAGTCTTACCAATGGTAGGAACATCATACATTGCATCAGTGTATCTATCTATCTATTCATCCATCCATCAATCCATATACTCCCACCAAATGATAGATAGATATTTATCTAAACTTAATTAGTTAAATTTGTTTAACAAACAAAAAACAAAACAGTACTTTTAATAAACTTAGGAAGACAAAAATACTCCCACACCCTAATAAAGAATTACTAAGTCAAATTAATAGCTTTCATGATACAAGTGAAACATTAGAAGAATCTGATTATAATATTTATACATGTTTATATTTTCAAGATTTCAAATAGTATTTTTAAAACCAGAAAACATGGTAGATGAGATATATAAAATACCTAAGAAATTGTTTTTAAATGTACAATTGCCTACTTTCACTAAAATAAAAAAAAATGTATAGCATAAAGATTTTTGGTTTGTACTGAATATTTTTTTTTAAATAATATATTCTCTGAATTAAATTGATAGGAAAATAACAGGAGGGGTTCAGGTGTATAGGTAATATGATCAAACTGCTGTGAAGAAAGATTTTCAGAACATGTTTCATAATGTTTTGCTAGTAAATATAAAAATCATTTCCAATTGTTATGGTAATACTCCACGTATTCTTGTCCTTAGTTTCTTTCCGTGGTTAAGGAACTTAACATTTCAGAATAATTTTCACAAGGTTACCCATTCTATGTGTGCCAATAAATGTAATTGTATTTATTTCAGACGGCGTAGTTAAATTTATGGAAGTAAAACAACACTGTTTTTATTTATAACCATGGTAAATTTTAATACTGAGTTTACTCTAGCAGTGCATAATGTGATGGCTGATGTATTTAACATGATTATGATTCAATGTAAACCCAAGGGGATTCCTCAAGAACCCTTTTCCCTCCAGTGTTTCTGTTTGTAGTTTAGTGAGAGGGAACTGAATTAGAAATCAAAGGACATGAGCAAACTCTCAGCCAGGAAGCAATGCCTCCCCTGGGCATCCATTGTTCCAGGGATTGACCTTTATCATAGCACTTCCCAGAGTCTTCTGCATTTGCTGATTTATTCCTCTATGTTCCCACTACACAGTTAGAGCTTTAATCTCAGATCCTGGCTTATTTATCTTCATAACAATATGGCCTAGCAAGGTGCTCAACAGCTCTTTGTTAAATGAGTGAGAAAACAAAATATGTGTTGTTGAACAATGCCTTGGATTTGTTTCCTTGATGGGAAGGAAGCAGCTTAGAACTGGCACATCATCCGTATTGTTTTATATGTATTTTTATATGTTATATGCCAAAGGACAAAAGGGACTGTTCTATCCACCTGTTTTGGCCCATTTACCATAACATTAGTCTGCTATTTCTATCACTTTTTTGACACCAATAAGGCACAGATTGATTCTCATTTATCTTGGCATCTCCAATCCTGAAAAAGTGTTTACTTCCATAAATTAGTAACTGAAAAAATGAATATCTAGAAGTAATAGATGTTCTTGGTGTGCCACTCACATCCACTTCACCTGGTGAGTGTGCTCAGCCCCAACCTGCTGTTAGTGTTGGTTGCTAATTGTTTGTAGTAGGCTTTTTCTCTAAGCAACTGCCTTTGGCATCCATGAGCCACCTTACCAAAGAGGCGATCATTCTCCAGAGACAAGCTGAGTATAATGAATGACTGACCCGTCTCAAGATGGGGCCAAGACTACAGTGTAAATCATGTTCTAGAGCTCTCATGGAATCAACCAGAAGCTGGTTTGCAGTTCAGACCATATCCTTCACCTGCCCTTTTTTTTCTTCATTCCCCTTCTCCTCAAAGCCCCTCCCAAAAAAAGAGTTTGCACAAAAATATCTGTCCTGGAACTAATCTAAGACACCATTTCACTGCTGTTTTTTCTTTTTATTAAACCTAATTTTTTAAAAATAATAGTATATTGCAGTTGTAAGAAATAATACAGAGACAAGTTCCTTTTCCAGCAAGCATGAGGCGCTCCACTGAGCCTCTGCCCAGTGAAACTGATGAAAAAATATTTTTAAAAAATAAGGTCTCTTAAAATGGCTCTATAGCTATACAGCAAATTAAGATAAATTTATTCAAGAAAATCTACTAAAACTCTAAGAATTGTGAGAATCTGCATTAGAAGCAGGCCTGTGCCCTCCCTCTACCCTACCAGTTCAGTGAGATGGAAACTCCACTCTGGACTGGTACAGCTCAGAGCACAGGGACCCCTCCCTGCAGCTCCCAGAGAGCTGTTTTTCCAGAAAGGGTGAATATCAGCATTTCTCATCCTGTCTCAGGATAGTATTTTTAAAACCAGAAAACACATGGTTGCCACTGACACCTGGTGGGTATATTTGGCCTCATTGACACTGTGTGATCAAAGTCTTCACTTTCCATCAAGCCTCCTCTGACCCCACACCAGTGGAGAAGAAAGAAGTACCTCATTATAGTCTGTCAGTGTGGAATCCAGGCTGCCCAGAGTGGGGAGTTCATTACTACTTCATGGAGATGGAAGTCCCAGGTCTCTGCTTGGCATACATGGACACCAGCCCACCTAGTATTGGGATGCCTCAGTATAGCCTCATTAGGAGGGAAGTCCAGGCCCCCACCTAGCCTCTGCTGACATGGATAAGGGTGGTATTTGTCTGGTGTAGAACCATTGCCATAAATTTTTTTCTGTCTTGCTAGGATGCCCCTTTCCTAGTCCTTTGGCTAGAGAGAACAGGCTTTAGTTGGAGTTTTGTGTGTGTGTGTGTGTATCTGTTGGCATTTTCAGTTTGCTGGCTTCTTCTTCAGATCCAAGCCTCAGATATAAGAGGCCAAAAGAAAACTCAGGGAAATTACATCATTCTTCATGTCCCAAAGTTCCTACCTGGTCTGCCTTCTTCTCTCCACCATTCAGTCTTCTTATGTTTGTTTTGCATATAATGTCCAAGGCTTTTTAATGCACTTAGCAAGAAGAATAGAGAAAAGTGTGGCTTGCTCCATATTCCTGGAAGCAGAAGGCCCGTGCTGAATGGTTTTCTAACTAATCAGACCTACAACTGGTCTGAAGCTATCATAACAAAAGAAAAAAGTTAAGAGGTGTATGTCTTTAGGCCACAAAGGATACTGCCACTTATTAACATCATTGATCTTTTCATGTCTTTGCTTTTCTCAGATTATGAAATCCTATTTAGAATGTTTTGCTATAACATAGTCCTTGCTGAGGATTTTGACATTTCCTTTTTTTCCTCCTCTTGTCCTACAAAGTAGATGAAGATACCAAAGCTTTCTATAGAATGGACAAACAAAAGATCAAATATCTGTTGTGTAGATACCAAGTGGCAGGTACTGTATTGAGTAGAAGTGTTGTCTAAAGAATTTATCTTATAGGTAAGAAAAATTTGCTCATTGAATTTAATTTACATGCTTATAAAGGGTAGATCCTAAATTTGAACCCAAGTCTAATTTAAACCAAAACCTAATTCTGCATGACCTTGAAAATTTACTTGGCCTCTTCCACTTTTTTTTTTTTTTTTTTACCATATCTGAAATGAAAATACAGCTAATCTTTGAACAACAGGGGTTTGAACTGTGTGGCTCCATTTATACACAGATTTTTTATAGTACAATACTGTAAATGTATTTTCTCTTCCTTATAATTTTCTTAAGAACATTTTCTTTTCTCCAGCTTACTTTATTGTAAGAATACAGTATGTAATAAATATATAAAAATATATGTTAATTTACTATTTATGTTATTGATAAGGCTTCCCATCAATGGTAGGCTATTAGTAGTTAAGTTTTGGGGGAGTTAAATGTTATACATGGATTTTTACTGCATGAGGTCTTGACATCCCTAACCTCTGCACTGTTCAAGGGTCAACTGTAATACCTATTTCATAAGATTATTAGGAAGATTAAATTAACTGACATATGTGAAAGAGCTTTAGAACTTATAAAGTATGTGCAAATGGGCACAGTGGTTACCATACAAAAGTCATTTCCCTAACCCATCAGCAGGAATTGTATAGCCATGATGACCAATATGTAGTAGGGCCCTAGAGTTTAAATTCTTGGGATCTGGAGCAGAGTGCTTAGACTCTAATTCTAGATACTACTTTTACTGGATATTGTCTTTAGACAAATTATGTAAATTCTTAGAGACTCAGTTTCCTCATCTATAAAATAAAGATAATACATTACCCATACCACTTGGTTGTTATGAAGATTAAATAAGTTAATACATATAAAGCATCTAGTATAGTACCTGCTTCATGATTAGTGCTTAATAAATTAGCTACTAGCATTAACTAATAATTTAACTGCTGTTTATTTGGGTTTTTTTTTTTTTTTTTTTTTTTTTCCCACTGAGTCATCCAGAAATAATGACTCAAGTTTTTGAATCATCCTACAAGAGTCAGGGTGCAGTCAGGGCCACAGAACACAGTACAACAACCTCCTGGAGCCATCTCAGGTCTGTAGAAAAACAACTCAATAGAGAATTTGGAGTCTAAGTTAAAATCCCATAAGGGGCAGGAAAGCATTAAGCCTTTGCATAATCCTTTAGCTTACTTACATGGAGCTGCTGATTTAAATAGTGTGGAGAAAATATCTTTGGAACTATTTTCACAGGATTTGATTCATTGCTTCTGTCAAGTTAAGCTACAGTGTGATTGTCTTCAAAATCAACACATCTACCTTGTATGTCTGTCTCCATCATGTTCTTTATTAGGATGCTCTTGCAGGGTTAATAAAGTGTTTATATTTGAATTGTTATATCTGTCAATCAAATGTAGTCTCCAGTCAATCATATATCAAGTTTAAGATGGAAGAGGGGCAAAAGCAGCTAAAATGATTTCGCTGACACAATGTGTATGAAATCTATTCAAGGAAGAGGTTAAAAATGTATTTGCTATACTCAGTTAAGTTTAGGACAAAGAGTTTTTCCTCTTAAACCAGCCACTAGATAGCTCAGATGACTCCACCATTTTTCCTCTTCTTTTCAGGATTTATGTAAGTACATATATTAAGACATCTCTCCCACTCAGGTTAGTATAGTTTTGACTGCAAATATCAATGTATCTGTATTATGAAACAACCATATTATATTATTACCTTCATTATCATCAAAAGTATTTATTATGTGAGTACATAATATGTAATTTAAAATATTACCAGGTTAATGCAACCATGTTAAAGCTGTACGAGGAATCAGGTTTGTTTGTGCCATGCTCATCTTTCATAATTTGTGACTTAAGTAAGTTACATCGCTTCTGTGAGTCTCCTTTTTTTTAATCTGTAAAATGGACTTTGGCTTCTTTATCCTCATGCTTCTCTCCCTCCAACTCCAATCAACATCTATGACATAATACCAGTGTGATTTTTGTACCTATAGATCAGGTCATATTAACCAAACAATTTAAAATCCTTCGGTAATTCTTTATCATCGCAAAAATGAGGTTCAGTTTCCCTCGATTGATTTGAGAGCACTTGTGATCTGTAATCTGCCATTTTTATGCTCCACATTCTCCACATATGCATATATATATATCTCACATTTTAATCCTTTTGTGGTAACCAGCTTTTTCTAACATGACCATTCTCTTTTTGTATGTGAACATTTGTAAATAAACCATCCTTCTTCTCAATATGTCACTTGAAAATCTCTTTCTCATTCTTCCTCTCCAAGCCCTACTTACTGTATGTTCCAATGCTTTCTTGAACATACTTATATATACTTCCACTTTCACACATGTCATTATAAAAAAATCTATGTATTATACTTCCCCATTAAATTCTGAGTCCCATTTAAGGCAAAAACAATGTTCTATCCATTTGGATTTTTCATAATGTCAGCAATAGTAGATTACTCATTGTACTGTATAATTCATGATGAAGAAATAGCTGTCATATCAGTCCCAACCACTGAATTAAGCATCTCAAAAACAAACAAACAAAACCTATTTAGCCTAAAAAAGCCAGTAAAGAAGACAGAATAAATTCTTAAACAAACAAACAAATAAACAAACAAAACACCCAAAGGAAGATAAAAATGAAGCAGAAAAAAAAAAAAGAGTGACCAATAGAATGCAAAGATCACAATGGTAAATTTAACTCCAACCACATAATAATTACATTAAATATAAACAGTCTGAACACTCAATTAAATGCAAAACTTTTCATAATGGATAAAAAAACAAGACCCAACTATATGTTATTTACAAAATACACATTAAATATTTTATATATATACATATATATAAATATTATATAAGCATAGAGAGATTGGAAATAAAAGAATGGAAACAGATATACATGCAAACTCCAAGCATAAAAGGAAGTACATGAGACAATATTAATATAAAAGATTTCAAAACAAGGAATATGAACAGGGATAAAGAAGGTCATTTCATAACAGTAAAAGAACCAATTCTAGAAGAAAATCCATTTTGCAGGTGAGGAACTGAAGCTCCAGGAGAATAAGCAATATAAACAGGAAGTAGAAATGTTAGGAATGAAAGTTGCATGAATCCAATATTCATTCTATCCAATGTGCCATGCTGCCTGTGACTCAACATACCAATAAAGAAAGCAATAAATGAACAAACATAATTGCTAGGGTCCTTTTCATCTCCCAAAGCTCAGGAGTTTATTTTCTTTTCTCTTTCCAAAGCACTCCCTGCTCTATGATCTCCACTGTCTATGGGTCTTAGAGAAGAGGCAGTTCTCAAATCTCACATATGTGCAGATAAGTCCTGCTGATAGCAATCGGTCTGCAATAATTTGTGGTTGGTCGATTTACTGATTTTCTTTCTCACAAACTTGTTGTCCTCATAACTGCAGTAGAATAGTCTTGTAAGTAGTATCTATTTTCAGAAAGACAGAGAAAAGCTTCAGAAATTCCATATTTATTCATTTCTTTTTTTTTTAATTTTATTATGTTATGTTAGTCACCATACAATACATCATTAGTTTCTGATGTGGTGATCCACGATCCATTGTTTTCGTATAACACCCAGTGCTCCATGCAGCACATGCCCTCCTTAATACCCATCACCGGGCTAACCAATCCCCCTTCCCTCCCCTCTAAAACCCTGTTTGTTTCTCAGGTCCATAGTCTCTCATGGTTCATCTCTCCCTCCAATTCCCCCCCCCCATTTTTCCCTTCCTTCTCCTAATGTCCTCCATGTTATTCCTTATGTTCCACAAGTAAGTGAAACCATATGATAATTGACTTTCTCTGCTTGACTTATTTCACTCAGCATAATCTCCTCCAGTCCCATCCATGTTGATGTAAAAGTTGGGTATTCATCTATTCTGATGGCTGAGTAATATTCCATTGTATATATGGACCACATCTTCTTTATCCATTCATCTGTTGAAGGGCATCTCGGCTCTTTCCACAGTTTGGCTATTGCGGACATTGCTGCTATGAACATTGGGGTGCATATGGCCCTTCTTTTCACTACATCTGTGTCTTTGGGGTAAATACGCAGTAGTGCAATTGCTGGGTCATAGGGTAGCTCTATTTTTAAATTTTTGAGGAACCTCCACACTGTTTTCCAAAGTGGCTGTACCAACTTGCATTCCCACCAACAGTGTAAGAAGGTTCCCCTTTCTCCACAACCTCTCCAACATTTGTTGTTTCTTTCCCTGTCCATTTTGGCCATTCTAACTGGTGTAAGGTGGTATCTCAGTGTGGTTCTGATTTGGATTTCCCTGATGGCTAATGTTGATGAACATTTTTTCATGTGTCTGTTAGCCATTTCTATGTCTTCTTCAGAGCAGTGTCTGTTCATCTCTTCTGCCCACTTTTTGACTTGATTATTTGGTTTTTGGGTGTTGAGTTTGAGAAGTTCTTTATAGATTTTGGATACCAGCCCTTTATCTGTAGTGTCATTTGCAAATATCTTCTCCCATTCTGTGGTTGCCTCTTTGTTTTGTTGACTGTTTCCTTTGCTGTGCAGAAGCTTTTTATCTTGATGAAGTCCCAAAAGTTCATTTTTGCTTTTGTTTCACTAGCTTTTGGAGATGTATCTTGAAAGAAGTTGCTGTGGCTGATGTCAAAGAGGTTACTGCCTATGTTCTCCTCTAGGATTTTGATGCATTCCTGTCTCACATTGAGGTCTTTCATCCACTTTGAGTTTATCTTTGTGAATGGTGTTAGAGAATGGTCGAGTTTCATTCTTCTGCATGTGGCTGTCCAATTTTCCCAGCACCATTTATGGAAGAGACTGTCTTTTTTCCATTGCATGTTTTTTCCTGCTTTGTCAAAGATTATTTGACCATAGAGTTGAGGGTCCATATCTGGGTTCTCTATTCTGTTCCACTGGTCTGTATGTCTGTTTTTGTGCCAGTACCATGCTGTCTTGGTGATCACAGCTTTGTAATACAGCTTGAAATCGGGCAACGTGATGCCCCCAGCTTTGTTTTTCTTTTTCAACATCTCCTTGGCGATTCGGGGTCATTTCTGATTCCATACAAATTTTAGGATTGTTTGTTCCAGCACTTTGAAAAATGTCATTGGAATTTTGATCGGGATGGCATTGAAGGTATAGATTGCTCTGGGTAGCATAGACATTTTAACAATGTTTATTCTTCCGATCCATGAGCATGGAATATTTTTCCATCTTTTGTGTCTTCTTCAATTTCTTTCATGAGTGTTTTGTAGTTCCTAGAGTATAGATCTTTACCTCTTTGGTTAGGTTTATTCCGAGGTATCTTATGGTTTTTGGTGCTATTGTAAATGGAATCATCTCTCTAATTTCTCTTTCTACAGTTGCGTTGTTAGTGCATAAGAAAGCAACTGATTTCTGTGCATTGATTTTGTATCCTGCCACATTACTGAATTGCTGGATGAGTTCTAGTAATTTGGGGGTGGAGTCTTTTGGGTTTTCCACATAAAGTATCATGTCATCTGCGAAAAGAGAGAGTTTGACTTCTTCTTTGCCAATTTGAATACCTTTTATTTCTTTTTGTTGTCTGATTGCTGTTGCTAGGACTTCTAGTACTATGTTGAACAACAGTGGTGAGAGTGGGCACCCTTGACGTGTTCCTGATCTTAAGGGAAAGGCTCTCAGCTTTTCCCCATTGAGGATGATATTCGCTGTGGGTTTTTCATAGATGGATTTTATGAGCTTGAGGAATGTTCCCTCTATCCCTATACTCTGGAAAGTTTTAATCAGGAAAGGATGTTGTATTTTGTCAAATGCTTTTTCTGCATCAATTGAGAGGACCATATTGTTCTTCTCTCTCCTCTTATTAATGTGTTCTATCACATTGATTGATTTGCGAATGTTGAACCACCCTTGCATCCCGGGGATAAATCCCACTTGGTTGTGGTGGATGATCCTTTTAATGTATTGTTGGATCCTAGTAGCTAGGATTTTGTTGAGGCTTTTGGAATCCATATTTAACAGGGATATCGGTCTGAAATTCTCCTTTTTGATGGGGTCTTTGCCTGGTTTGGGGATTAAGGTAATGCTGGCCTCATAGAATGGGTTTGGAAGTTTTCCTTCTGTTTCTATTTTTTGAAACAGCTTCAGTAGAATAGCTACTATTTCTTCTTTGAATATTTGGTAGAATTCCCCAGGGAATCCATCAGGCCCTGGACTCCTCTTTTTTGGGAGGTTTTTGATCACTGCTTCAATCTTGTTACTGGTTATTGGCCTATTCAGGTGGTCAATTTCTTCCTGTTTCAGTCTTATACATTTCCAGGAAGGCCTCCATTTCATCCAGATTGCTCAGTTTATTGGCATATAGTTGCTGATAATAATTTCTATTAATTGTTTCTATTTCCTTGGTGTTAGTCGTGATCTCTCCCCTTTCATTCATAATTTTATTAATTTGGGTCCTTTCTCTCTTCTTTTGGATAAGTCTGGCCAGTGGTTTATCAATCTTATTAATTCTTTCAAAGAACCAACATCTAGTTTCATTGATCTGATCTACTGTGTTTCTGATTTCTAATTCATTGATTTCTGCTCTAATTTTAATTATTTCTCTTCTAATGCGTGGCTTAGGCATCGTTTGTTGCTTTTTCTCTAGTTCTTTAAGGTGTAGAGTTAGTTGGTGAATTCGGGATTTTTCTATTTTTTTGAGTGAGGCTTCGATGGCTATGTATTTCCCCCTTAGGACTGCCTTGCAGTATCCCATAGGTTTTGGACCAATGTGTTTTCGTTCTCATTGATTTCCATGAATTGTTTAAGTTCTTCTTTGATTTCTTGGTCGACCCAAACATTCTTGAGCAGAGTGGTCTTTAGCTTCCAAGTGTTTGAATTTCTCCCAAATTTTTTCTTGTGATTGAGTTCCAGTTTTAAAGCATTGTGGTCTGAGAATATGCAGGGAATAATCTCAATCTTTTGGTATCGGTTGAGACCTGATTTGTGACCCAATATATGGTCTATTCTGGAGAAAGTTCCATGTGCGCTCGAGAAGAATGAGTATTCTGTTGTTTTAGGGTGGAATGTTCTGTAAATATCTATGAGGTCCATCTGGTCCAATGTATCATTCAAAGCTCTTGTTTCCTTGTTGATTTTCTGCTTAGATGATCTGTCCATTGCTGAGAGTGGAGTATTGAGGTCTTCTACAATTAACGTATTGTTATCAATATGACTCTTTATTTTGGTTAACAGTTGGCTTATGTATATGGCTGCTCCCAAGTTGGGGGCATAGATATTTACAATTGTTAGATCTTCTTGTTGGATAGACCCTTTAAGAATGATATAGTGTCCTTCTGTGTCTCTTATTACAGACTTTAGTTTAAAATCTAATTTGTCTGATATAAGAATTGCTACCCCAGCTTTCTATTGAGGGCCGCTGGCATGGAAGATAGATCTCCATCCCTTCACTTTCAGTCTGGATGTAGCATTAGGTTCAAAATGATTCTCTTGTAGACAGCATATGGATGGCTCCTGTCTTTTTATCCAATCTGCAACCCTGTGCCATTTTATGGGAGCGTTTAGGCCATTCACGTTGAGAGTGATTTTTGAAAGATATGAATTAATTGTCATCATGTTGCCTGTGAAGACGTTGTTTTTATAGATTGTCCCTGTAAATTTCTGTTGTAGATCACTCTTGGGGTCTTTCTCCTTTTATAGAACTCCCCTTAATATTTCTTGCAGGGCCGGCTTAGTGGTCACATATTCTTTCAGCTTCTGCCAGTCGTGGAAGCTCTGCATCTCTCCATCCATTCTAAATGAAAGCCTTGCCGGATAAAGTATTCTTGGCTGCATGTTCTTCTCATTTAGTACCCTGAATATGTCTTGCCAGGCCTTTCTGGCTTCCCAGGTGTCTGTCGATAGGTCTGACGTTATTCTGATGTTCCTCCCTCTGTACGTAAGGAATCTCTTCCCCCTAACTGCCCTTAAGATGTTTTCCTTGGTTCTAAGATTTGCAAGTTTTACTATTACATGCCGGGGTGTTGGCCTGTTTTCCTTGATCTTAGGAGGGGTCCTCTCTGCCTCTAGGATTCAAATGTTTGTTTCATTCCCCAGATTAGGGAAGTTCTCAGCTACGATTTGCTCAAATACATCTTCTAGCCCTCTCTCTCTCTCTCCACTCCCTCCGGGATTCCAATGATTCTGACATTGGAACGCCTCATGGTGTCACTTATTTCTCTGATTCCATTTTCATGGATTCTGAGTTGTTTTTCCCTGGCCTCCTCTTTTCCCTTTTTATCTATTATACTGTCTTCCAGATCGCTTATTCTCTCTTCTGTCTCAGTTACCCTAGCTGTTAGATTATCTAGATTGGATTGGATCTCATTGATAGCATTTTAAGTTCTGCCAATTCACCTTTTATTTCTGCCCTTGGAGACTCTATGCTGCCATTAATTGATTTCTCCATTCTAGCCATTGTCTTCACAATTGCTAGCCTGAATTCCATCTCTGACATCTTGGTTATATCTGTATCCATTTGTAAATCTGCAGCATAAGTCATAATCTCTGAGTCTTTTCCGTTTTGGGGGCTCCTCCTCCTAGTCATTCTGTTGATGCGTGTTTGAGGGAATGTATGGAGTTCAAATTATTGACCAGAACCCAAACAAGATGCACTTGTTTTCTTGGGACCATAGGGTTGCTGGCCTCTTGTTTTCCCAGCCTGTCTTCTATGGGAGGGGCCTGCTGCACTGTTACTCAGGCAACCCTGTTTGGGCGGAGTTGCCCTGCGCCCCTGTGGCGAGGGATAGGCTCAGTGGGAATCAGTCTTTTGGGCTTTTGTTCTCTGGCAGCTTTCCCTGGTGGCTTTCTGCGTCTCTTCTGCAAGTCAGAGCAGAAGAGACCATTTCCAACCCTCTGCCTCAGAGCAGAGAGATCACAGTCTGTTCTTCAGTGAGCCCTCCAGGCCACACTGTCTCCGTTTCTGTCCGTGCTGCTATAAACTGCAGCGGCCTGGGTTGTGTGCCCCTCCGCAGCACTCCCAGTCCTGCCTCCAGGTCAGGGCGCATCTCTGCCCTTTGTGCTTCTAAAACCGCCAGCCACTCCCAGTTCACAGGCGTGAGACTCCGCCGCTCTGGGTTTCCACCCCGGGGGCTACAGTTCACTGGCACAACCCCGGCGCTCCAGGTTTCCATCCTGGGGGCTGCAGTTCACCATCGCAACCCCGCCATTCCCGGTTTCCGTCCAGGGGGGCTGCAGTTCACGTGCACGTGACCCCGCCGCTCTGGGTTCTACCCCAGGGTCTGCCCTAAAGTCCTTTCCCCAATGCTACTGGTCTGCGAGTCTGTGCCAGTCCATAGCACGCGAGTTTGTCGCTCACCGGCAATGTAGGATCCCCATGGCCAGGCTCCCTCCCGCTGCCATTTATCCTCCAATATCTGCCCACAGAATCATGGGTCTCCGCTTTGTACCTCAAAACCAACTGCCTGCGATATTCTGTTTGTAGAGATCCAGATCTTCTTACATCTCAGGCTCATGGGTGCTCAGAGTGGTCTGGTAGATATCCAGCTCAATTCCGGGGACCAGCTGAAATAGGGTCCCCTACTCCTCTGCCATCTTTCCCCCCTCCCATATTTATTCATTTCTAATATGTTAGCATTTATTGGTTTGATGAAAGATTTACTACTAACGATGCTGCAGAAAGATGTATTTGCTGTAGTACTGGCCTAAGCAGGGGAGAAACAAGACAAAGAATTTTTATTTGTGAAGTTTCTCTGAATCCAGTGTCTCAGAGCAGTATATTGGCATTGATTAATTTGAGCTCAGAATAAGAATAAGTATTGGACCATTTGAAGGTATCTAAGACTATCTGCTGAAAACTAATAAATCTTCTCTTTCAAACTTCTTTTTAAAAGCTTTACCACTAAAACACTGTTTGAACATCATTGGAGAAGTATGAAGACTTTCCAATTTCTTCAGAGTTGTGATGTTCAACTTCATTATCATAAAGTTCATTTCAGTGCTAAAATTTCCCAAAGTTGTGAGATCGAGTTCCCCAGTTGTAGAATCCTGGCTTTACTGCCTTTGCCATTTGAGATTCATATGGGGACACAATGTGAAATTGTGGTTAAGTGGCTAGACCTTTAAACTAGAGAGAACTGAGGTTGATTCCTAGTTATGTTACTATTAGTATGACTTTTGATAGGCATCAACTCCTTTAAATCTCAGCTTCCTTCTCTGTAAAATGGTGAATATAATACACCCAACTAGGCATTTTATGCAGATTGCCTAGCATAGCTCTTAACACATAGTATTTTGAAACACAGAACAGAATGAAGTTGACTCAGCACCTTGGAATCATTTGTTGCAGTGTTGCTGGTATGGAGATGCCCCTTGATGTGACTGTCTAGGCTACATCATGGTGGTGAAGTTGGTCTGCAGTGAGCTGCCCCAGCTTCTGTGGAAATATTTATGCTATACACTGAACTCAGAACATACTGTTTTGAAAAATGGATGAATCAACAGGAGACAGAAGAGTTTGAGGTTTCCTTTTAGGAGAAAAGTTGCAAGTGATCTCAAACTTTATCTCTAATTACTCCCAGTCACTGACAGACATAATGTGGGAGAACTTGGACATTCTGTAAGTGGCAAAATATTAGATCTCAGAAAATTAAAAAACATCAGAATTCATTCTAAAAGTACATTAGACACAGTGAAACATTTTTTATTGGTAAAATTCTTTAAAAAAAAAAAAAACATTTCATCATGCTGGAAAATAAGAAACCATGAAAGACCATAAGGAGTACCTTGGCCATACCATCTCCATGTGCCTATGTTTTTCTTAACACCCACATGCAATTATATGTTCATTTTGACACTTCCACATTTTTAAAAGATTTATGTATTTGTTTTAGAAAGAGAGAGAGAGCATGGGGTTTAGGGCAGAGGGACATGGGGAGAGAGAAACTCAAGCAAAAACTGGTTGGAGAGAAACTGAGCTTGGAGCCCAATGTGGGGCTTGATCCATGACCCCAAGATCATGATCTGAGCTGAAACCAGGAGTCAGACACTCAACCAACTGAGCCACACAGGTGCTCCAACACTCCCACATTTTTAATTGCTTGTTAACATGCTTTCTTATTACACACCTGTGTAATATTGCAGCTTTTACCAATTGAGATTTTTTTCTTGACAACTATGTTATCCATAATAGTTTCTCTTGATCTTATGAACAACCTTATTGATATCTCTTTTTCTGTCTCCCTCCTCTTCTCCCAACTATCTCTCTCTATATATATTTGCTCCATATCTCTCATCCATCAGAGAGGGTTGGATAGATTATAGCAATAACTGGCAATTCCTTCCTATCCCACATCTACACTCTTGCAACATGACTTTGAAGGTCCTCCCATAATGTGGTGAAGTAAGTTTCTCTACCACTTAGGATTGGTCTTGTGGCTGTGACTCACAAGCAGGGACTTTAAAAGTGCTTGTGGATTATTACTTATAGGAAGATGGAATAGATGTACTTTTCCCTGTTTTTCCCACTAAATACCATTATAAACCCTGAATATTATGCATAAAACAATCATAAGAGGACTCTGAAAGATGAAGAGAAGAAGGCAGATTAGGTAGAGACCCCAGAACCCAAGCATGGCATAGTAGTGAGTACCTGAATTTTCTTTTTGGCCTCATGTATCCCAAACTCGGAGCTGTAAGAGCTGGAAATTTAAAAATGCTAACTGGTACAGACAAAAGAAGCTCCAACAAAACTTTCTCTCTATATAAAAGGAAAAGGGAAACCTAGCAAGACAGAAAACTTTTAGACAGTAAACACTTTTTTTCTGGCCAAACATCATAGAAACAACTATGATACCTGTTCATCCCCTCCCCCTCCCCCTCCCCCTCCCCTTGCAGGCCATGTCAGCAAACAGCAAGGGGAGAGCCTAGACCTGCACCCATAACAAGCTGTAACAAATTGTCCCAATGTCCCTTTTGGTGTAGTGTCATAGAAGTATGAGTAAGGGGATGTCTGGGTGGCTCAGTCAGTTAGGCGTCTGCCTTAAGCTCAGGTCATGATCCCAGGGTCCTGGGATCGAGTCCTGAGTCAGGCTCCTAGCTTGGCAGGGAGCCTGTTTCCCCCTCTGCCTGCCACACCCCTGCTTGTACTCTCTCTCTCTCTGACAAATGAATAAATAAAATCTTTAAAAAAAAAATATGAGTAGGGAGCTAGGACTTTTATCCATAAAGCATCAATTAGACATCCACCAATATACCTCAGCAGAATCTGAAGATCATGTAGGGAGCAGGGACTTCCACCTTCCCACTTTTACCCGGCAGTAATGAGGCATCTTTCTCTCTCTCTGATTAAGCTGTGTCAGAGGAAGTCAAAACTTCTACCATCACCCAGTATTAACTGCATTAGCACCACTCCTTGTGAGGTCAGTGGAGGTCATATGAGAAGCAGTAAAACACGTTCCTACATGGAAACCTAGTGAGGAGACTTAGTGGAGAAACAGAACTCCCAGCCTCCCCTGCAGTAATGAGGATTCTCCCCAATTACTGTTTCAATTGAAAATCACTCATAAAAAGAAAAAGGAAGATCTTAAAATGAATTTAAAAAAGACGTCAACAGACATCAACACTAACAGAGAAATTAGAATAGTCTAACAATGATTTTTTTTTCTTATTCAAATAAATTTATTTTACTTAAAACCAAGGGAACTGTGATGGCTTAAATACAGGCTTAAATGAGAGACAAGAGCCCACAGTAATTAGTCTAAAGCATTTGTTATATATTTTAGTATATATAATCTTTAAAATTGCTTATCTTTTGATGTCTTTATATATATTATACCTACCATAATAAAATAAAATTTTAAAAAAATAAATAAATAGATTAAAGGAAAAAAAGTAGGAAGGGAAAAATGAAGGGGGGGAAATCAGAGGGGAAGAGGAACCATGAGAGACTATGGACTCTGAGAAACAAACTGAGGGTTCTAAAGGGGAGGGGCGGTGGATGGGTTAGCCTGGTGATGAGTATTAAAGAGGGCACACATTGAATGGAGCACTGGGTGTTATAACAATGATTTTTAAAACAATTTTCATAAAAATGTTTCAACAAGCAATTGAAATATGCATGAAACAAATGAAAAAATAGAGAGTTTGGCAAAGAAATATAGTATATATAGAAAAAGCAAATGGAACTTTAGAACTGAAAGATACATTTATCTAAATAAAAAATGCAATGGATGCACTCAACAGAAGAATGGAGGATACAGAGGAAAGACTACATAAATTTGAAAATAGAACAATAGAAATTACCAAGTCTTAACAAGCGAGACATAACAGACTGAAACAAAAGTAAAAGGAGCCTCAGGGACCTTTGGGAATTAAATAAGCAATTTGTATAATGAGAGTTCTAGAAGTAGAGAATGAGGATAGGGATGAAAAAGTACTCAAGGAACTAATGGCTGAAACTTATCAAATTTGTCAGAAGACATAAACTTCCCAGCTCAAAGAAGATGAACTGTACAGATTCAAGATGAACTAACTCCAAGCAAGTTAAACCCAAAGAAACCATGTCAAGTCTCATCATATCAAATTGCTAAAAATTAAAGACAAAGAAAATACATCTAAAGTAGTGAGAGAACAACACCTTACCTATAGGTAAAAGTAATTCAAATGACAGTAAATTTCTCATCAGAAAATAGACACTAAATGAAGTGGCACATTTTTCAAGTGCTAAAAGAGAGGAACTGTCAACCTAGAATTCCTATATACAGGAAAAATATCTTTTAAGAAAGAAGTCAAGGCATGCTCAGATAAAGGAAGACTAAAAGAATTATACACACACACACACACACACACAATCTCCTAAATAAATGGCTAAAGAAATTTAATGGGAATCAAAAAAGAAGGAATCTTAAAAGGAAGAAAGAATACGGTAAGCAAAAATACAAATAAATGCAATAGACATTTCTTCTTTCCTTGACTTTTCTAGATTATGATGATTGAAACAAAATTACAACAATGCCTGATGTGGTTCTAAATGTGTGTAGATAAGATATATAAGAAAATTATAAGTGGAGCAGGATATAGAGATATAAAGGGAAGTAACATTTCCACAATTTACTAAAACTGGTAAGGTGATAACACCAGTAGATTATGATAAGTTATACAAATATAATGTAAAATGTAGAGCAAACACACAAAAATCTTTAAAAAGGTATTTTCTAAAACACTATTGATGAATCATATTGGAATTACAAAAATGTTCATGTTACCCACAGGAAGCCAGGAAAAGAGAAAAAATGTAGGAAAAAGATGGCAAATGTAAGCCCTATCAATAATTAAATTAAATGTAAAAGGTCTCAAAAACTGATTAAAAGACAGAAATTGGCAGAGTGGAATAAAAATATAACCCAACTGTATACTGTCAAAAAAACTCATTTAGACTATAACAATATATGCCAATTAAAATTATGACACTGGAAAAAATATTTCATGTGAACATTAATCAAAAGAAAGCAAGTATATTTCTATTAATATCAAAAAAAGTAGACTCTAGAAAAAAGAAAATCACCATACAGAAGAGGGAAGTTATATAATGATAAAATGATAAATCCTTCAAGAAGACATAGAAATCCTAAGTACGTATACACTGAACAACAGAGCTGCAAAATATGTGAATGAAAAAGTAATAAATATTATAGGAGAAATAGACAAATCTGTGTTATAGTTGGAGACTGACTTCAATCTCTCTCAACAATTTATAGAACTAGACAGAAAGTCAGCAAACATAGAAGAACTCATCGACACCAACAAACAACAGAATCTAATAGACATGTATAAATACTCTACTCAGTAACAGCAGAATACACATTTTTTTTAAGTACACATGAAATGTGTAACAAGATATATTCACCCATCAGACAAACCTAACAAAGTTTAAAAAACTGAAATCATACAGACTGTGTTATTTAATCACAATGGAATAATCAAGCTAGAAATCAATAACAGAAAGACAACAAGTAAATCTCCACTTAGAAGCTAAACAACACAAACAAGAAGCCTCAGGAGGAATTTAAAAAATGCATGAAACTGAATGAAATGAAAATACACCATATCAAAATTCTTGAGACACAGATAAACCAGTCCCAAGAACAAAATTTACAGCAATATAAGAGGGAAAGACACAAAACAATCTAAGTTCCTGTATTAAGAGCATAGAAAAAGAAAAGCAAAATAAACACAAAGCAAGCAGAAAAAAGGAAACTGTGGACATAAAGCCTGACTGTATAATTTATAAACTCCCAAAAAAGAAATCTACAGATCCCAATGTGTTTTTTTCAGTTGATAAGTATTTTTAAACACACATACAATTTGTTTCTTTTTTTTTTTTTTTAAAGATTTTATTTATTTATTTGACAGAGAAAGACACAGCGAGAGAGGGAACACAAGCGGGGGGGTGGGAGAGGGAGAAGCAGACTCCCCGCCGAGCAGGGAGCCCGATGCGGGACTCGATCCAGGTACTCCAGGATCATGACCTGAGCCGAAGGCAGTCGCTTAACCAACTGAGCCACCCAGGCGCCCATACAATTTGTTTCTTATAGCAGTTTTAGGTTTACAGAAAAATTGATCAGAAAATGCAGAATTCTCATATGTCCCTTCTTACCCCTGCCCTCCCAGCAACCTCTACACACAGTTTCCCATTATTGACATTTTGCATTAGTTTGATACACATGTTACAGTTGATGACCTAGTATTGACACATTATTAGCTGAAGTACATAGTTTTCCATAGGGTTTACTTTTGGTATTGGATGTTCTATGGATTTTGACAATGTATAATGACAAGTATCCACCATTACAGTATCATTCAGAATAGTTCACTTTCTTTGAAATACCCTGTGCTCTACCTATTCATCCCTCTTTACCTCCACCCCCACCTACTGAAACCCTGGCAACCACTTATCTTTTCACTTTCTCTGTAGTTTTGCCTTTTCCCAAGTGTCATATAGTTGGAATCACATAGCACATAGCCATTTCAATTTGGCTTCTTTCACTTAGCAAAATGCATTTAAGGATTTTCCATATCTTTCTGTGACTTGATAGCTCATTTGTTTTCGGCACTGAATAATATTCCATTGTCCAAGATTTGTCAGTTATGAATAATGCTACTAAAAACATCCTGCTCAACAAATGTGCAGGATTTTGTGTAAATATAAGTTTTAAGTCCATTTGGGTAAATACTGAGGAGTGTGATTGCTGAATCATGCAGGAAGAGTATGTCTATTTTTGTAAGAAACTACCAAACTATATTCTAAAGTGGTTGTACCATTTGCATTCCCATCAGCAAGTAGTGAGAGTTCCTGTTGCTCCACTTCCTTATCAAAGCTTGGTGTTGTCAGTGTTTATGATTTTAGCCATTGTAATATGTGTGCAGGGTTATCTCATTGTTTTAACTTGCAGTTTCCTAATGATATATGATATTGGATATTTTTTCATAGGCTTATTTGCAATCATCTTTGGTAACATGTCTGTTCACATCTTTTGCCCATTTTTAAGTTTTTTTATTTCAACCCAGATATTTTGGCTCTAGAATTCTACCAAATATTTAACAAAAATTAACCCCAATTCTGCTCAAACTTTTTCAGGAAATAAACAAGAAGGAAATGATTTCCATTTCATTTTATGAAACCAGTGTTACTCTATTATCAAAAATCAAACAAAAGCATATAAAAGGAAACTATAGATCAATTTCCCTTGCAAATATAGACACACAAATCTTTAACCAAATATTAACAAATAGAATTCAGAAATATATTTTAAAAATTGTACACCATTACTTCATGAGGTAAATTTTGGTGATAAAAGGCTGTGTCATTATTCAAAAATCATTCGATTAAATAACCATAATAATAGAGAAAGAAAGAGAATGAAGATGACATGATCCTGTAAGTTGATAAATAAAAAAGCATTTGACAAAAGGGGGCGGAGCAAGATGGCGGAGGAGTAGGAGACCTGGATTTCATCTGGTCTCAGGAATTCAGCTGGATAGGGATCACACCATTCTGAACACCTACAAACTCAACAGGAGATCGAAGAAAAGAAGAGCAACAACTCTCTCATCAGAAAAGCGACCACTTTCTGGAAGGTAGGACGTGCGGAGAAGTGAATCAGAGGTGATATTCGGGAGGAGAGACGGCGGGGGAGGGGCCTCCGGCGGCCGCTTCTGGCAAGTGATAGAGCCGCGGAGCACAAAATCACAACTTTTAAAAGTCTGCTCCACTGAGGGACGTCACTCTGGTGGCTAAGTGGGCGGTGGAACCCTCTGGGACAGTGTGGTCTCAGGACCCTTGGGGTCACAGAAAGACCAGGGTGCCTGAGTGTGGCAGAGCTCCCAGGTATCGGAGCAGGGAAGCCAGCTGCAGAGGCGGAGCCCAGGCGCGGGCTCTCAGCTTGGGGTGGCCATAAACCGTGATCCGCGGCACAGTCAGGCCACTGCTCCTCCAGCAGGGACCCAACAAGCGGCAGATTCAGGGAGACTCACCTTCCTCCCCTGGGAGGAGCCGCGCGGGAGTGCACTGCAGGGATCTGCTGGGTTTGGAGACTCCACCGGGGTCGGGTGCCAGAGATAGAAACGCGCGGTCACAGGCCGGGTGAGCACAGAGTGCGGCCGGAGACCGGGGAGACGGGAGTGACTGACGGCTTTTCTCTGGGGGCTCACTGAGAAGTGGGGCCCCGAGTTCTCGGCTCCTCCGCGGCGGAGATTGGGAGGCCGCCATTTTCACTCTCCGCCTCCAAAGCTGTATGGAAAGCTCGCAGGGAACAAAAGCCCCGGAGAGCAAACCTGAGCAGATTACTTAGCTGGGAGGGGGCAAGGGCGGGGCAATTCTGCCTCCGACAAAGACATTTGGAAACCACGGCAACAGGCCCCTCCCCAGAAGATCAGGGAGAACAGCCAGCCAAGACCAAGTTTACCGATCAATGAGAACGGCAGAACTCCAGCTCTAGGGGACTACTGCACATAGAATTCATGGCTTTTTTACCATGATTCTGTAGTCTTTCAAAGTTAATTTTTTTTTAACTGTCTTTTTTTCTTTTTTTTTTCTTTTGAATTTTTCTTTTTCCCTTTTTCAATCAACATCTTATCAATCCCTTTTTAAAAAAAAAAAAAAAAAACATTTTTATTTTTCATTTTTAGAGTCATATTCTATCCCTTCATAGTAGTTACCCGTATTTTTGGCTTATATATATAAGTTCTTCTCCCTTTAAAATTTTGAGATAGTTTCTTCTAACAGATCAAAATATACCCTAAATCTCTAGTATATGGTGTTTTCTATTCCCCTGCCTGATCACATCCTCTCCCTTTTTTTTTCTTTTTTTAAATCCTCTTCTTTCTTTCTTCAAACAACTTCTTATCAATTCCTTTTATAAAATTTTTTATAATTTCGATCTTTACAGTCATATTCCATCCCTTCATCATATTAACCCTTATTTTTGTACATATATAAGTTTTTCTTTCTTTAAAATTTTGGGAGACACTTTCTTCTAAAAGACCAAAATACACCCCAAATCTAGTGTGTGGCACTGATCTATATACCAGCCTGATCATATTTGATCACATTATGGTTTTTTTGTTGTTGTTGTTTTGTTTTATTTGTTTTTGTTTTTATCTTTATCTTTTTCTTTTTTTTCTTTTTCTTTTTTCTCTCTTTCCCTTTCTTTTCCCACTGCTTCAGGTTTTTTCTGATTTGTTTAGAGTATATTTTCTGGGGACGTTGTTACTCTGCTAGCATTTTGTTCTTTCATTACTCTATTCTCCTCTGCACAAAATGACAAGACGGAAAAAATCACCTCAACAAAAAGAACAAGAGGTAGTACCGACTGCCGGGGCCTACTCAATACGGACATTAGTACGATGTCAGATCTAGAGTTCAGAATCATCACTTTAAAGATACTAGCTGGGCTTGAAAAAAATATGGAAGTTATTAGAGAAACCCTTTCTGGAGAAGTCAAAGAACTAAAATCCAACCAAGTAGAAATCAAAAAGGCTATTAATGAGGTGCAATCAAAAATGGGGGCGCTAACTGCTAGGATAAATGAGGCAGAAGAGAGAATCAGTAATATAGAAGATGAAATGATGGGAAATAAAGAAGCTGAGAAAAAGAGAGATAAACAACTACTGGATCACGAGGGCAGAATTCGAGAGATAAGCGATACCATAAGACGAAACAACATTAGAATAATTGGGATCCCAGAAGAAGAAGAAAGAGAGAGAGGGGCAGAAGTTATAATGGAGCAAATTATAGCAGAGAACTTCCCTAATTTGGGGAAGGAAACAGGCATCAAAATCCAGGAAGCACAGAGAACCCCTCTCAAAATCAATAAAAATAGGTCAACACCCCAACATCTAATAGTGAAACTTACGAGTCTCATAGACAAAGAGAAAATCCTGTAAGCAGCTCGGGAGAAGAGATATGTAACCTACACGGGTAGAAACATTAGATTGGCAACAGACCTATCCACAGAGACCTGGCAGGCCAGAAAGGATTGGCAGGATATATTCAGAGCACTAAATGAGAAAAATATGCAGCCAAGAATACTCTATCCAGCTAGGCTGTCATTGAAAATTGAAGGAGAGATAAAAAGCTTCCAGGACAAACAAAAACTAAAGGAATTTGCAAACACGAAACCAGCCCTACAAGAAATATTGAAAGGGGTCCCCCAAAAGCAAGATAGACCAGAGAGGAACACAGACAATATACAGTAACAGTCACCTTACAGGCAATACACTGGCACTAAATTCCTATCTTTCAATAGTTACCCTGAATGTAAATGGACTCAATGCCCCAATCAAAAGACACAGGCTATCAGACTGGATTAAAAAACAAGACCCATCGATATGCTGTCTGCAAGAGACTCATTTTCGACCCAAAGACACCCCCTGATTGAAAGTGAGGGGGTGGAAAACCATTTACCATGTTAATGGACACCAAAAGAAAGCTGGGGTGGCAATCCTTATATCAGACAAATTAGATTTTAAACCAAAGACTGTAATAAGAGATGAGGAAGGACACTATATCATACTTAAAGGATCTATCCAACAAGAAGATCTAACAATTGTAAATATCTATGCCCCTAACATGGGAGCAGCCAATTATATAAGCCAATTAATAACAAAAGCAAAGAAACACATCAACAACAATACAATAATAGTGGGGGACTTTAACACCCCCCTCACTGAAATGGACAGATCGTCTAAGCAAAAGATCAACAAGGAAATAAAGACTTTAAATGACACACTGGACCAAATGGACTTTACAGACATATTCAGAACATTCCACCCCAAAGCAATGGAATACACATTCTTCTCTAGTGCCCATGGAACATTCTCCAGAATAGATCACATCCTAGGTCATAAATCAGGTCTCAACCAGTACCAAAAGATTGGAATCATTCCCTGCCTATTTTCAGACCACAATGCTTTGAAACTAGAACTCAGTCACAGTAGGAAAGTCAGAAAGAACTCAAATACATGGAGGCTAAAGAGCATCCTACTGAAGAACGAATGGGTCAACCAGGAAATTAAAGAAGAATTAAAAAAATACATGGAAACCAATGAAAATGAAAACACAACTATTCAAAATCTTTGGGATGCAGCAAAGGCAGTCCTAAGAGGAAAGTATATAGCAATACAAGCCTTTCTCAAGAAGCAAGAAAGGTCTCAAGTATACAACCTAACCCTACACCTAAAGGAGCTGGAGAAAGAACAGCAAATAAAGCCTAAACCCAGCAGGAGAAGAGAAATAATCAAGATCAGAGCAGAAATCAATGAAATAGAAACTAAAAGAACAGTAGAACAGATCAACGAAACTAGGAGCTGGTTCTTTGAAAAAATTAACCAGATTGATAAACCCCTGGCCAGACTTATCAAAAAGAGAAGAGAAATGACCCAAATCAACAAAATCATGAATGAAAGAGGAGAGATCACAACCAACACCAAAGAAATACAAACAATTATAAGAACATATTATGAGCAACTCTATGCCAGCAAATTAAATAACCTGGAAGAAATGGATGCATTCCTAGAGATGTACCAACTACCAAAACTGAACCAGGATGAAATAGAAGACCTGAACAGACCTATAACCACTAAGGAAATTGAAGCAGTCATCAAAAATCTCCAAAAAAACAAAAGCCCAGGGCCAGATGGCTTCCCAGGGGAATTCTACCAAACATTTCAAGAAGAATTAATACCTATTCTTCTGAAACTGCTCCAAAAAACAGAAATGGAAGGAAAACTTCCAAACTCATTTTATGAGCCCAGCATTACCTTGATCCCAAAACCAGACAAAGACCCCATCCAAAAGGAGAATTACAGACCAATATCCCTGATGAACATAGATGCAAAAATTCTCACCAAAATACTAGCCAATAGGATCCAACAGTACATTAAAAGGATTATTCACCATGACCAAGTGGGATTTATCCCTGGGCTGCAAGGTTGGTTCAACATCCGCAAATCAATCAATGTGATACAGTACATTAACAAAAGAAAGAACAAGAACCATATGATCCTCTCAATAGATGCAGAAAAAGCATTTGACAAAGTACAGCATCCTTTCTTGATCAAAACTCTTCAGAGTATAGGGATAGAGGGTACATACCTCAATATCATAAAAGCCATCTATGAAAAACCTACAGCGAATATCATTCTCAATGGGGAAAAACTGAGAGCTTTCCCCCTAAGGTCAGGAACGCGGCAGGGATGTCCACTATCACCACTGCTATTCAACATAGTATTGGAAGTCCTAGCCACAGCAATCAGACAACAAAAAGAAATCAAAGGCATCCAAATTGGCAAGGAAGAAGTCAAACTCTCACTCTTTGCAGATGATATGATACTTTATGTGGAAAACCCAAAAGACTCCACCCCAAAACTGCTAGAACTCATACAGGAATTCAGTCAAGTGGCAGGATATAAAATCAATGCACAGAAGTCAGTGGCATTCCTATACACCAACAACAAGACAGAAGAAAGAGAAATTAAGGAGTCGATCCCATTTACAATTGCACCCAAAACCATAAGATACCTAGGAATAAATCTAACCAAAGAGACAAAGGATCTGTACTCAGAAAACTATAAAATACTCATGAAAGAAATTGAGGAAGACACAAAGAAATGGAAAAACGTTCCATGCTCATGGATTGGAAGAACAAATATT
>NC_058403.1:151736807-151795149 GCF_002201575.2 Neomonachus schauinslandi
GTGGCAGGATATAAAATCAATGCACAGAAGTCAGTGGCATTCCTATACACCAACAACAAGACAGAAGAAAGAGAAATTAAGGAGTCGATCCCATTTACAATTGCACCCAAAACCACAAGATACCTAGGAATAAATCTAACCAAAGAGACAAAGGATCTGTACTCAGAAAACTATAAAATACTCATGAAAGAAATTGAGGAAGACACAAAGAAATGGAAAAACGTTCCATGCTCATGGATTGGAAGAACAAATATTGTGAAGATGTCAATGCTACCTAGAGCAATCTACACATTCGATGCAATCCCCATCAAAATACCATCCACTTTTTTCAAAGAAATGGAACAAATAATCCTAAAATTTGTATGGAACCAGAAAAGACCCCGCATAGCCAGAGAAATGTTGAAAAAGAAAAGCAAAGCTGGCGGCATCACAATTCCGGACTTCCAGCTCTATTACAAAGCTGTCATCATCAAGACAGCATCGTACTGGCACAAAAACAGACACATAGATCAATGGAACAGAATAGAGAGCCCAGAAATGGACCCTCAACTCTATGGTCAACTCATCTTTGACAAAGCAGGAAAGAATGTCCAATGGAGCAAAGACAGTCTCTTCAACAAATGGTGTTGGGAAAATTGGACAGCCACATGCAGAAGAATGAAACTGGACCATTTCCTTACAACACACACAAAAATAGACTCCAAATGGTTGAAAGACCTCAATGTGAGACAGGAGTCCATCAAAATCCTAAAGGAGAACACAGGCAGCAACCTCTTTGACCTAAGCCGAAGCAACTTCTTCCTAGAAACATCGCCAAAGGCAAGGGAAGCAAGGGCAAAAATGAACTCTTGGGACTTCATCAAGATAAAAAGCTTTTGCAAAGCAAAGGAAACAGTCCACAAAACCAAAAGACAACCGACAGAATGGGAGAAGATATTTGCAAATGACATATCAGATAAAGGGCTAGTATCCAAAATCTATAAAGAACTCATCAAACTCAACACCCAAAGAACAAAGAATCCAATCAAGAGATGGGCAGAAGACATGAACAGACATTTTTCCAAAGAAGACATCCAAATGGCCAACAGACACATGAAAAAGTGCTCAATATCGCTCGGCATCAGGGAAATCCAAATCAAAACCTCAGTGAGATACCACCTCACGCCAGTCAGAATGGCTAAAATTAACAAGTCAGGAAACGACAGATGTTGGCGAGGATGCGGAGAAAGGGGAACCCTCCTACACCGTTGGTGGGAATGCAAGCTGGTGCAGCCACTCTGGAAAACGGTATGGAGGTTCCTCAAAAAGTTGAAAATAGAGCTACCATATGATCCAGCAATTGCACTACTGGGTATTTACCCCAAAGATACAAAAGTAGGGATCCGAAGGGGTACGTGCACCCCGATGTTTATAGCAGCAATGTCCACAATAGCCAAACTGTGGAAAGAGCCAGGATGTCCATCAACAGATGAATGGATAAAGAAGAGGTGGTATATATATACAATGGAATATTATGCAGCCATCAAAAGGAATGAGATCTTGCCATTTGCAACGACGTGGATGGAACTGGAGGGTATTATGTTGAGTGAAATAAGTCAAACAGAGAAAGACATGTATCATATGATCTCACTGATATGAGGAATTCTTAATTGTAGGAAAGAAACTGGGGGTTGCTGGAGTGGGGGGTGGGGTGGGAGGGATGGGGTGACTGGGTGATAGACACTGGGGAGGGTATGTGCTCTGGTAAGCGCTGTGAATTGTGCAAGACTGTTGAATCTCAGATCTGTACCTCTGAAACAAATAATGCAATATATGTTAAGAAAAAAAAAAGAAGAAGAAGGTAGCAGGAGGGGAAGAAGGAAGAGGGGAAAACGGAGGGGTAGACGAACCATGAGAGACGATGGACTCTGAAAAACAAACTGAGGGTTCTAGAGGGGAGGGGGGTGGGAGGATGGGTTAGCCTGGTGGTGGGTATTGAGGAGGGCACATTCTGCATGGAGCACTGGGTGTTATGCACAAACAATGAATCATGGAACACTTCATCTAAAACTAATGATGTAATGTATGGGGATTAACATAAGAATAAAAAAAATAAAATAAAAAAATAAAAAAAAAAAGCATTTGACAAAAAGTTAACACTAATTCATAAAAAAAAAACCTGTCAGAAAATTGGGAATAAAGAAGAATGTCCTCAACTTGATAAAAAAAAATGTACAAATAACATAACATTATATTTTATGTGAAGGACTGAATGTTTCCCCCATCCCCAAGATTGGGAATAAGGCAAGGATGTCGGTCCTCACCTCATTTACTCATCTTAGGTCTAGATGTTTTAGCTAGGAATAAAAAGACAAGAAAAGAAAATTAATTATAAATGAGAAAGGAATAAATAAAACAGTCCATATATGCAGATAACATGGTTATCTAGGTAGGAAACTGAAAGAAATCTAAAAAAAAAAAAAAAAAAAACCCCTTAAAAATAATAAATTAAAAAAATTTAAAATTAAAAAAAAAAAAAAAATTAAAAAAAGAAAGGAAAAAAAAAAAAAATCCAAATATGCAAAAAAAATGGTTATCTAGGTAGGAAAATGAAAAAAAACTAAAAAAAAAAAAAAAAAGAGCCCCTTAGAACTAGTGAGTTAAATGAATTTAACATTAAAAATACAATACCACTTAAACCATTTATAATTGCTCATAAAATGAATTAGTTCAATGTAAATCTAACAAAACATGTACAGGAGTTATATGGTTAAAACTATAAAATGCTGATAAAAGAAAATAAAGATAATATAAATAAATGAAGAATCATACAGTGTTTATAGATTGGAAGGCTCAACAAAGTAAAGATGTTAATTCTCCCCAAATTGTTATATAGTTCAAACACAATTACAATCAAAATCCCAGTAAGATTTATTCTTGCAAAATAATAGATATTATTTTAAAATGTATATGGAGAGGCAAACAAAATAGAATAGCTAAGATAATTCTGAAAAAGAACAATAAAGTTAGAGAAAAATTTTGCTTGATTTCAAGACTTATAATGAGTTACAGTAATCAAGACTGTGTGGTATTGACAGAGGGACAGACATATATATCAGTAAAATAAAACTGAAAATTTGGAAGTACCGCCAACAAAAGTACCTTTCAAAAAAAAGGTACAAGATTAGTTCAATGTAGGAAGAATAACCTCTTCAACAAATGGTGTTTAAGCAACTAGATATCCATAGACAAAAACAAAACAAAACAAAATCCAAACCATGAACCTTGACCCAAGTCTCACAACTGATACAAAAATTAACTCAAATTGATCATAAAATGATAACACTTTTAGTAGAAGACAATGTAGAAAGGAAACATAGAAGAGAATCTTCAGGACCTACCACTTGGTGAAGAGTTCTTAGCGATGACACCAAAAGCATGATACATTTTTTAAAAAATTGATAAGCTGAACTTCATCAAAATTTAAAACTTTTGTTCTATGAAAGACCCTGTGAATTGGTTGAAAGATATGCTGCCATCTGGGAGAATATATTTGCAAACCATGCAACTGACAATGACTAGTATGTAGACTATATAAAGAACTCTCAAAACTCAACAAGTTAAAAAAATCCAATTAGAATATTGACATAAGACATGAAGTAACATTTCACCAAAGAAGATATGCAAATGGAAAACAAGCACATGAAAAGATGTTCAACATCATTAGCCATTAGGGAAATGCAAATGAACACCAAAATAACATATCACTACTGATCTATCAGACAACAATAATGCTGATGAGGCTCTGGAGAAACTGGATCACATCCTTTGCTGGGTGGAACATAAAATGATACATCCACTCTGGAAAACATTTTGAAATGTTCTTTAAAAACGAAATGTGCAAATATCATATGGCTCAGCAACTATATTCCTCATCATATATACCAGAGAAATGAAAACTATGTCCACATAACACCTGTGCACAAATGTTTGTAGTAGCCTTATTCAAAATACCCCAAACCTGGAAGCAATCCAAAGGTCTTTCAATAGGTAAATGGCTAAACAGACTGCAATATCATGAATACTACTCAGCAGTAAAACGATAATATCTATTGATACATGCAACAATGTAGATGAATCTCAAGCAAAGGTTATATACTCTGTGATTCCATTGATATAAGCTTCTTGAAATGACAAGATTATAGAAATGGAAAGGAGACTAGTGTTTGTCATGAGTTAAGGAAGAGGTGGGAGCAGGAGAGAAATAGATGTGCCTATAACTGGGTAACAAGAATGATCCTGTGGTGATTAAATTGTGTCTTGATCATATCAATGTTGATATCCTGGTTGTGATACTGTACTACAGTTTTGCAAGAGGTTATCATTGGGGGAAACTTGTCCATTGAGATTTGCCCTTTTTTCTATTCCTGGTACCCTATCTCCCTCAGGAGAAGTAGCCTGGGTTAACCTGCTGAATATGAATGACACAAGGTGCAGTCACATTTGTCAACCTGGACAAGAGCTGGTCAATTGCCAGACACAAGAGTGAGGCTGCCCTTGATTATTCAGTCACCAGCCCAGTCTAGCTAGGGGATGACAAATGCTTGAGGGATCCCAATAAAGATCAGTCAAGCCAACCTAGTCCTGGAGAACCAATCAATTGATCCACAGATTTTTGAGCTAAATAAATACTGGTTGTTTTAAGCTTAAGTTTTGTGATAGTTTCTCACACAGCAGAAAGTATCTATTACAGAGGCTGAGCAGGCTGTCTGGGTTTTCCACAGTTTCTGAGAACCAGCTTCCCTCTGGGCTGCATGCCTAGGACTGTAGGGAACAGCCTGTGTGCCCAGAGAGTAGTCAGATCCTTCGCACTCTGGGGACACCCCGTTTGATATCATCATTCTCCTTGGATTCCGGTCACACATGTCTCTTGACCTGTGTCACTCTTAGCTCCATGTCAGAGATACAGCCTTTGATATCTACTGTAATTGAAGTTCATTTTTAAGACACTCATTTCTTCTCCTGAATACATCCTGAGTCTGAAAAACAAAACAAAAGAGAACCGAACAAAACACTCCATCCCTTCTTATTTGGCTCAAAGTCCCCTGTTAACCTTGTCTCAGCATCACTTCACATTCTGGAATGTAGGAAAAAATTCATGCTGGGGCATTTCTTCTCCTCACCCTCTACTTTTAAGCAGGGCAATGTTGTTAAAAAAAAACTGTGGCTTTGAATCAGAGACGCTTGTATTTAGATATTGGCCCCACCACTAAATAACATGTTGCTTTGGGCAAGTCACTCAACCTCTCTGATCTTCATTTTGTTCATTAGTAACTTTAAGGGCAATTATATAAAATAATGTATATGAAAGAATCTGAAGCTTTGCATGATATAAAACCATGAATTCCCTTCCTCAGAGCTTCATTTCTTACCCATGTGCCTGTTTAATCATCAGAGATGGAACTACTGCTCATAAAATCTCTCTAAGAAATTAATGTCTTAGGAACCTTCATCCCCTTCTCTCAGTGAGGACTTTTACAGTGGCGTTTCATGTTGATATTAGGATCCATTTATGAGAAATAAGATTACCAGTGATGAGCATGGAGGGGCATTACCCAGAGAAGAGGGGAGCACAGCAAATCAGGGGCTTTTTGCCCAGCCCACTGTTATTAACTCTCAGAGTGTGGCTTCAAGAGCTTGGCCAAAGACACAAATGCTCTTTAATTTAAATTAAAACTGGAAACAACTGCCTTGCTTATTCCAGTGTGTTCTCTACTTAAGAAAGAGGAATGTGGGGCGCCTGGGTGGCTCAGTTGGTTAAGCGACTGCCTTCGGCTCAGGTCATGATCCTGGAGTCCCGGGATCGAGTCCCACATCGGGCTCCCTGCTCAGCGGGGAGTCTGCTTCTCCCTCCGACCCTCCCCCCTCTCATGTACTCGCTCTCTCTCATTCTCTCTCTCTCAAATAAATAAATAAAATCTTTAAAAAAAAAAAAAAAAGAAAGAGGAATGTGAAATTGCATCGCTGTCTCTTGCTAGCAATTGCTGTGTCCCATCAGGCCTGGTGACCTGAGCCCCTGCTGAAATGAGATGACAAAGGGACACAAGTCAGTGACTTTTCCTGAAGGTGTGCCAGAAAGGCAAGACCTGCATTCATCTTCTGGATGACAGGAAATGCAAATTAAAAATCAGAGCTGGCACATTCTCGACCACCACACAGGTCAACACTGCAATCATCAGCAGAACACAGAACTTCTATTTGTATAAAAGGGCAACAGGGATGGCCTAATTTCTATTTAAAGTACATGTGTGGTCTTCCTTTAGGTTCTTCTAGAAACAATACTGAGACCACGTTGTGAAAAAGTTGACTTAGGAAGTGAAGGTGACACTGGCAGGGAGAGAAGGAAGTGAAAGGAAGGGAAATCCATAAAGGGTGCTTTATTCAATCAGCTATTGCAGTGAGCAACAGACATTAATCACAGGGGGAAATTCATTGTAGTGGCTACTGGGTAAGGGAGGCTTGGTATTATACCCCACCCCGGCAGTCATTGCCTTGGGGCTGCTCCTGGAGAATATTACCTCCCAGGCCTCTCTAACCTGCCAAGAACATGGACAGAGTAGGTTCTGGAAACCCAAACAAGGGAAGCCCTCCCCAATGAAAATATGCAGGGATGACTATTAGAATTTGGACTGCTACGCATGGATCAGAGAGGATGTGGGCAGAACATAAGCTATGTCTGCTGTACCTACTAAACATTTTACAGGTGATTCTCCTTGGATTACCTTTGTTCTTAGAGGTTTTAGGCCTAAAGCTGCACATGGAAATGAAGTGTCTATTAAATTTATTTTATGAACTTATGTTAAAATATTTCACAATAAAATAAATTATAAAATTAAATAAAAAGAAAGATTAAAACTAGACCAAGTCACTAGATCCAGGCCAATTTTAAGTTAGTTACAGCTTAATCATTAACTTCTGCTGGTAAATGTGTGAGGTTAAGTGGCACAGACTTGGGTCCAGTCCTGCTGATGCCCCTACCAATAGCTGTATGACTTTAGAGAACTAATTTAAATGTCCAGTCTCAGTTTCTGCACCATTAGGATTTATAAGAATGTTTCAAATTCCAAACTTTTATCAGTCTGTGGTTAAGTGGTCATGTGTCCCTTAGAAAATGAGGAAATATTAACTCAAAATTTTACCATTTAGAAACATGAATGTCCCCCTACTGCCCACGGAATAAAGTGGAAAACCATCAAGATCTGCCCATACCATGTTATATAGCCCTGACCTTGCTTTGAACTTCACTTGCTCTTGTAAAAAAATCTTCCATTCTAGTCAAACTAGTCTATTCATGGTTTATCAATCTAGTTAAGTCTTTTCTTAACTCCATGGGTTTACCTGCAAAAACAGTAGTAGCCCAGCAATTGCACTATTAGGTATTTATCCAAAGGATACAAACATAGTGACTTGAAGGGGCACATGCATCTCAATGTTTATAGCAGCAACATCCACAATAGCCAAAATATGGAAAGAGCCCAGTTGTCCATCAACAGATGAATGGATAAAGAAGATGTGGTACACACACACACACACACACACACACACACACACACACACACACAATGGAATATTATTCAGCCATCAAAAAGAACGAAATTTTGCCATTTACAACCATGTGGGTGGAACGAGAGGATATCATGCTAAGTGAAATAAGCCATTCAGAGAAAGACAAATATCATGATTTCACTCATATGTGGAATTTAAGAAGTAAAACAGATGAACATAGGGGAAGGGAAGGAAAAATAAGACAATATCAGAGAGGGAGATAAACCGTAAGAGACTCTTAACTATAGGAAACAAACTAAGGGTTGCTGGAGGGGAGGTGGGTGCGGGGAGGGGGTAACTGGGTGATGGGCATTAAGGAGGCACTTGATGGAATGAGCACTGGGTGTTATATGCAACTGATGAAACACTAAATTCTACCTTTGAAACTAATAATACACTATATGTTAATTAAATTGAATTTAAATTTAAAAAATAATTAAACAGTAGCAGGATAGAGGCATTAAGAAGATGCTCTCTGAAACCATATTGCCCAATTCAAACCATTTGTGTAATCCCAAGCACTTATCTATAACAAGAGACAATAATAGTACCTACTTCATAGATTTTTAAGATTATATATTTATACATATTGAACACATATGTAAATTTCTGAGAACAGTACATGGTACATGGTAAGCATTTTACAGCATTTGCTAATATGGGGTATCTCTCATTTAAAATGCTTTCCTCTCTCCACCAGTCATGACTCCATTCTAAAACAGAGCCTCTCTATGGCTCCTATTCCCAACCTTAAGAATAACTCTGTCCTATGAACTCCAGTGGAACATATAATTAGTTCCAAGCATGCATGATGTATTGGTCATTCTCTCCCTGAGTGAAATATTTTCTTAACCTGAATTCCATGACATCACCGTCTCTCCTAGCTTGGCCCCTGGTTTCCTGGTCTCTTCTTCCCTGGCTCCTTTGCTACTTCATTCCTGTGTTCCCAGTTTTTAAATATTACCAGCACTCACCAATGACCTGTTCTCTACTCTATTAACTCACCCACTGGGCAAGCTCATCTCTTGGAGACAAATAAAACAAAACATTTTTATGTCAATGTCCCCCAATTTCCACCTAAACCACAGATCTTTCTCCTGAGCCCAGATTAATATGGGACATCTGAAACTTATCATGTCAGAAACCAAATTCATAATTTCACTCTTTCCCTCACAATTTTCTCTGGCTTAGTAAATGGCAACTCTATATTTCCATGTGTTGTGCCTCTGAACCTTTGAGTCAATCTCAATTCTTCTGTTTATCTCACACCCTATAGCAAACCCATCAGTAAGTCCTATTTCTCTCTCTTTAAAATACATCCAAAATCTGGCCTCTTGTTATCACCCTGGTCCTAGGCACCAGCATTTCTTACCTGGATTACCGCAGTAGTTTCTTATCTGGTCTTTCTGCTTCTCTACTGCGCTACCATTTATTCTTCAGAAGGACTCAGAATATTCTTTCTCAAATTCTTTTTTTTTTTTTTTACTTTTAAAAGTGCATTTTTGGGGGGTTTTTTGTTCTTTGTTTGTCACCACTTTCTCAAATTCAAGCCAGATCATGTCTCTCTTCTGCTGAACCCTGTCCCCCCTCACCCCCCTTACCCCCCCAACCCTGCTTTCCAGAGCATTCAGAATAATGGCCAAGCTTCTACTGATGCTGCAAGGCTCTGCTTGATGTACAGCTTTTCTTCCATACATTCGACTCTTCCTTCTCTCTCTCTCCTTCAGTCACACCCACTTCCTGGCTGGTCCTTGACTCCTAGAATGAAGCATAGTCTCCCTTCATCCCCCATTCACTTGTTTCCTCTGCCTAAAATACCTTTTCCCTCATAGCCACATCACTTGCTCCCTGTCTTTCTTCTGATTTCTCAAATGTCTTTCAATTAAGTCTTCCTTGACCACGTGATATAGAATAATCCTCCCAACCCCATCCTGAGTACTCTGTATTCTTCTTTCCCTTCTTTATTTCTCTTCATATCACTTACTGGCTTCTATCATTTTGCTATGCATTTTACTTTTTTATTTGTTTAAGGTCAGACTTCCTTCATTAGAAATTGGGCAGCAACCGTCTCTTTTAGGTTCAGTACTGATCCCCACCTTCTAGAATTTAGATGCTTAATTTTTTAATATAATACTTGCTGAGTGGATGAATAAATATAAAATACTATGTCTATATCATAAAAATTTCTAGTTAAGTTGCAAGAGCCCTGAGAAACGGAGAGTTATCTCTTTCCTCACATTTACAGTTCTTGGCCCAGAGTAGAAGCTTAATAAATGTTGGCATTGGAGGTTAGAATCAGCAATTGATAAAGTCGCCCTGAGCTAAACTAAATAATTTTTCCAAATGGTTTAGTTCAGTAGTAGGGACTTCCAGTGAGGCAAATGGATTATGCTTCCCACTGTGTATTTGCTTTGACAGTATGTGGCAACATGGAGCAGCATTTATTTTTCTTAATTAATATTAGCAAGAGATACCACTTGAATGACAATAGTGAGTGTCAAGAGTGTCAGGCAGCTCTCTGTTTGGCTGAATTGTTCTTATCAGTTTTGAATATTATTCTTATTCTTACTTTAATCAACTGCCACTCCTTTTTGTGCTCCCCAGCAGCTCTCTCAGGTAACAGTGAGGGCATGAAGGAGACAGACAATTCCTTGTTTTGGGGAAACCACACTGACCAGTCGGTCAGCCTGGACAATCCTCCAAGTGAAATCAACCACAACAATGATTTGTTTTGAACCCGCAACTGTTAAGCTTCCAGGAACGATCTGTGGCAGAAGATGACACACTACAGCACATTTCCACTGGGGCAGCCCCCCAGCTTTCACAGAAGCAACTGGGATGTTTATTCCACTAGTCAGCTTTTTCAACTGCCTGATATGAGAAAATCACCTTTTCCCAAACCAGAGAGCTGGCTTTTCAGATGCAACATAACTGTTCTCTCTCTTGAAAGAAAGAACTAGATTGTCAACCTATCTAAGCATCAGAAGACTTTGTTCCTAGATCATAAAGAAAAATTGTATTAGGAATCTGTGCTTTGGCATTAGGCTGCAATAAAATAACCCCAATTAGGGTTGTAAAAAGTCTCTTATGCTGCTTTGGGAGAAAAGTATTTGGTCTAGTAGTAGGTTCCCAAAGGGTCAACCCCAGTGTTTTCATTTAGACTCTGAAATCAAAATTACTTGCTTTAATGTTGATGGAAAAACAAAAAAAAACTGTGCTGTAGTGAAAATACCTCTGTGCTGGCAGTCAAAAAATCTGACAGTATTTCTAGCCCTGGCACTAAATAAGCCACATGTCTCTGAAGGAGGAGGAAGGCCAGCTTTGGATTTATGAGGACCTGAGTTTAATCCCAATTCTATAAACTTGAGAAATAGAATCAGACCTCTGTCCTCAAAACATACTTGAGATCCCTTTTGCAGGGCCTTAAATATCTTGCAATAATTCCTAATCTGCCTGTGACCTGATCCCTGTAGCCATGGGTCGGCTACCTCTCCTTAATGGGATTGTAAGCCATCTGCAAAGATTTTGTCATATTCATCTTTGTATCACCCCCACTTAGCTTAAGAGAGAACATAGCAGAGAATAGATGCTCATTAACTAGTTGTAATTTTTTCACATGTAGTTGGTAGAATGCTCAGTACATTTCCATAAGTGATCTCATTTGTTTTTCACTATAACCCTGAAACATGGGCATTGTCGTTCCCTTTCTACAGATGGGGAGGGTTGTTACTTGCTTAAAGCCTGACAACTAATAAACGATCTTATTAGTAGGATTCACACTCAAGTCTTTTGTTTCCAAATCTATTATTCTTCCCATGGTAGCAAAGACCTGTGGGCAGGCTGAGACTCAGGCTTTGGGAAGGGCTGAACCTTTTAGGGGATGATCCCAGCCCTGTGTTCAGGTCCCCACACAGCTCTTGACCCTGCCACCTCCTGTGGCATCGACAAGCCCTGGAAGCTGAGGGCTCTGATCCCTCCACTGCTGGTTCTGCCTGCACAACTGCACTGCATGGGTCTCAGGCTAAGAGTCATGGACCTGAAGACATATGAAGGATTTTATCTCTGGGATCTTTCATACACTCATCAAACTCTTCTTCTTCCCTCAGGTTTCTGGCCAGTTGCAGGAAGGCTGTATCTGATTTGCCAGCTAGCTGAGGCTGAATATGGTCACTTCGTCATGCATGGGCTAACCTCTCCCTGTGTGTGTAGGGTTCTCACAGATTTGTCTGCATCTACCCACTAACAAGCCCTATCGTCTATCTGAAGAGGTGTTCCTAGGGTGATTCCAGGCCTTTCCCATCACATTTGGTCCATCCACCAGACTTCTGATATGTTCCTCAAATTCTTTAGCTACCTTGGGACAAAGTCTTCTTAGACTGAGGATCCAGGCCTAGATGTGAGAAGAAAGAGCAGCTACAGCTTCAGAGCCTCCACCCTGTGGGTCATGGAAGCTCCTTAGAGCCAGGTTTATGGTGTCCTTTCTTCTAGGGGCTTCCTCCACTATTCAATACAGCAGACCCAGGTACCCAGGTCTCAGCTCAGACTAATAGGCAGGGTTCCCTCCTCTTGTATGAGTCCATGCCCCCCCACACCCTGCATGTGCTTTTGTGCATACATGTCTTCCAGTTTATGTGGACTCTCTCAGGGCACAATGGTTCTCAAGGAAATGTTCTATAGCTGCTATTTGGAGCTGGGGATCCAAAGCTCCTTGCTTCAGAAATCTGTAGGGCTAGCTGTCTCTCAGCAGTATTTTTATCTATCTCAATACAGTACATCTCCCCTCCTCAGGCCTGGAAGCTTCTCCATAGGGTGTTACCAAGACAACAACCTGGCACCTTACAAGTTTTATAGCTAGCTCCATGATGAGATAACATCCTTGTTTGTTTGTATGGCCTGTTTATATGACAGCACAAAATTTAGCAGAGATGCTTAATGTTCATGAGGATGGCCTGGAGCTATTCCTCCTCTTCAGTCCTGCTTGGGGGATGCTGGGTTCCCATGATAATCTCAGTGTCCTTCTATCACTACACTGACCTGTGTGGCAGACTTTTGGAGACACTGCTTCCATACAGACCTAATGCAATAGCTGTTGACCCCAGGGCATTCCTGCTACCCTCAGACAGTGTGAGATAGGTGGTGGATGGGGAGTGTGGCTCTCTTAGTAGGTAGGAGAAAGTGCAAAGAAATTGCCATCCTCAGAAGGAGGACCTCGGGTATAGAACATTACCTTGCCTTGCCCCCTGTAGCTGAAGCAACCTAGGGCATTTATGGGGCACTCAATAAAAATTAGAGCCAACCTCATGATACATTGTGATATATCAACAACATAGAGCAATGCAAACCACCATGGAAGTCCAAGTGAAGGGGAAATCAGATCCGATCAGATCCTTGTAGTACTCAGAGGCAGGACAAGCAGAGAGCATCTTCCAAGAGAATGACATCAGGATGGAGTCCTAAAGCATGAGCAGTGTTCAGGAGGAGAAGGACATTTTCAGCTTGAAGAATGGCTATTTACTAAGCTCTTGCTATATTCAGGGTGCCCCAGTCATCCCCAAGCAAACACCTAAGTAACTGATAGCACTTTGTATGGTATAGTGTGAGAGACACCCCTTTCCTTGTTAAGGATTCAGTTTCCCCATTTGGCTGGCATAACAAGTGCACCTCTTATCCTTCCGACTTAGTTGGATTCCCTAGAGGGGCTTGGAATGGAGATTCTCACCAAATGATTTATTAAAAAGGGGTGAACTTAGGTGAAATATGTAAATAAGTAAAGGTAACACAAGGGCACAGGGGAAGGAGCTAAGCAAAAATGTGGCTTTGACAGATGAACTTCAGCCTGATCCCCTGGGGAATTCTGCAGTGTGCATCGTGCCAGGGTGACAGTCTCACACTGAGGTAAAGGGGCCAGCATTTTTGACTCTATGTCAGTCAATCACTGATTAAATTATCACTCAAAGAGGAAGTAGCCTGTCAAGTAAGGTGGTTTCTTTTAGGCCAAGGGCAATTCTTTGGGCGAAGGATTGTCTGTGGAATGCTAACAGGAAGTACTCTCAGGAGCTGCAGAATGGGTATACCTGCTGGTGGAGTGGATCTGGGATGGGGCACTGATGGTTTCCATGACAACTTTCTACCTCAGCGAGACACAGAAGAGAGTGGGAGGTACCCAGCTGCCTCTTTAAATCAGCCAGGCTCACCTACACCCCTTCATATGGCCCCTGGAAGAGGAGTAAAAACATGAGCTCAATTTGAAACAATGATCAAAACTTGCTTCTTGGAAGCCTACTCTCTATTTTTTTTTTCCCCCTGTTCCTGCCAATGCTTTGCCTTTTTGATCTCAAGATTGGTTCTCATTTCTGAATCGAATCTAAGTTTATTCCTCCAGGCTACAACTGGACTGATTCCTTAAGCTTCCAATGCCCCATGGGTAGGGACTGGCAGCCTTAACCTCAGGACCCCAAAACCTCAGCCCCTGTCCTGGCTACTAATCAAGAGTGCCCTCTATGGTCTCTTTCAGGCAGAAGTGACAGACTCGATTACTCATCTGAAAGTCCACAAGAGGAATTTCTTCCTTTTTTTTTTTTTAATATTTTTTTATTTGACAGAGAGAGAGAGACAGCAAGAGAGGGAACACAAGCAGGGGGAGTGGGAGAGGAAGAAACAGACTCCCCACCGAGCAGGGAGCCCGATGCAGGGCTTGATCCCAGGACCCTGGGATCATGACCTGAGCCGAAGGCTGATGCTTAACGACTGAGCCACCCAGGCGCCCAAGAGGAATTTCTTATAACATTATTTGCCGTCATGCCTGTAAATTAGTATTTTACAGTCTTTTATTTCATGGACACCAACCTGAAAGTATTGTTTTTACATTAAAAAGAAAAAAAAAAACTATTTTTAGCTTGCAGGGGGAACAAGATGATATATGCTGCAGTTGTCAACTGTCTTTTAAAATGTATGTAGCACACTGAAACTCATAAATATTTAAAAGGACTAAATAATTATCTAAAGCTCCCCAGTCTGCTTTTTTAAATTACCATTTCCACAGGGAGCAAGGGAGCATTTGTTCTTTGTCAACTGTCCAGACAGAATTATCATATTTGAAAACTTGGCCCTCCTGTTTATTGCTGTTTTTGTCATTTTTGACTCATTATCCAGTCCCCTTTTAGATTTCCCCGCTGGTTTCAATGGCACAAATTTGGCATGTGTGCCAAAATACCTCCATCACAGGCTCCTCCTCAGAGAGGGTCTGAACATCTGGGAAACTTCTAGAACAAGGTCAGAAACAGGGGTCAAAGGATAGACACTGACTACATGCTGCCTCTTCCTGAGTTGTCAGGGAGTCTCCTGGGCAAAGAAGTGTGATAATGTCTCAGCTATCTGACACATTCTTAGCACATGTCTATGGGATAAGAAATTTCTCTGGATGGGGTGCCTGGGTAGCTCAGTTGGTTAAGCGACTGCCTTCGGCTCAGGTCATGATCCTGAAGTCCCGGGATCGAGTCCCACATCGGGCTCCCTGCTCGGCAGGGAGTCTGCTTCTCCCTCTGACCCTCCCCCCTCTCATGCTCTCTCTATCTCATTGTCTCTCTCAAATAAATAAATAAAATCTTTAAAAAAAAAAAAAAGAAAAGAAATTTCTCTGGATGGAAAAGAATAGCAATATGGTGAAATAGAAATTGTAATTCTGTTTTGACCACTTGCTGTGTAACTTTAATGTACTTACTATAAAATAAAGCTCATAATAGCTATCTTGCAGGTTTATTGTGAGAATTAAGGGAAATTTTAAGAATTAGATAAAATGCAGAGCCCAGTACCAGCCACCTATTAGACACTTAATAATTGGCAATGGTTATAATTTTTGTCTTATTATTATCCACTCTCTTAAGTAACATAACACTTAAAATTATCTCAGGAAAAAAGTTTCTTAAACATATTTTATACAGTGCTACTCTCTTTGATACAGTGAATATCTTTGAAATTTTACATTTCCTTAATGTTAACATTGTTAACATTAATGATAATTTAGGTCTAAGACATGGATGATCCTCAGGTGTACTGAAATATCTAGAGATGATTGTCCCCACACTAACTGTTGTTGGACTGCAATGCATACTATTTGGGTCTGTATCTGTTTTTCCTGTCTTTTCTACATCCATGTTATTTCTCAGGGAAGGCATGTGTTTGCTAGAAGCAAACACTCTTCTTGAATTTCTGCTTCCAAGTTGAGGTGCATTTATAAAAAAGATCACCGAGCTAGGCAGAATTGCAAATATTCAGGGCTGTGTTCCTGGGACTACAAAAGACAATATATCATGAAAGTCCTACCAATAATAACACCTAGAAAAAATTGAATGAAAAATAACAAATGTGTAGTGGGGCTCTAAAGAATGTAGGGGAAATATTGAGGGAGCAAAAAAGAAGAAGAATCTAAAACCAGACATGAGTAGGCGCTGGGGTTTCTGCCACTTTAGGGGTAACTGAAATCTCAATAACAGAGGTAGAGTTTTAACAACCATAAATGGTTAGGAGAAACAGACGTGGGTAGATACTAAGATCCACATATAAACATGTAATCCTGAAAATGTTTCATCAACAATAAGAAGATAGACTTGATTTTTTTTTAAATGGCACCTTAAAGATAAAGGACAGGGGGAAAATGTCTATTTTGCTGTGAATTCTGAATAAAGGAAAAGGTTTTAAGGGTTTAAGAGTTTAAGTTTGAAATTTGCAATGTCTGCATGGTCCAGAAAACCCTAGGCTAATAAATTTAGACAAAAGGTGATCTCAGGTTGATAATACCTCAGGAGGATCAAGCAGAGGCATTTATCTCAGGAATTCCTTAGAGAGCAGAGCCTTTGGCAAAGGACTTATAGGCCACCATTTTTTTTTTAGGGTGACTGACTCCAAGGGGAGTCAAGCTAGAAGGAGAGCCACCAGAATGACGAACACTAATGGTAGGCTGCTATTGGATGTGACTGTTTACTTGATCCTACAGAAACCATATAACTATATCTCATCAGTCTTTTTAGAAGAAGCAAGGCAAACAACTCCATTTCCTGGCTCTGATATTCCATTCATCAAATATTTGCTCCATAGGCATTAACATCCCCAACATCACAGTGTTTGCTTAGCCAGGTCTTTGTGATTCCAAACTCTGACATCAAAAGGGAAGTCCTGGGCAACAGGCAAAAGACAGGTGGTGTGAGGCATGTGACTAGGTAATATGGGGTTGTATCTTCGTGAAAACAGTAGCAGCCCAAGGAGAGCTGGTGACCATAGTGGCAATGGGAACAAGAGGCAATTTAGCTGAGAGGCTCCGAAGTGGAGTATAAGTAGTGTCTTATATGCCATACTACACATGATTACAACAGATAAAATTCCTTTGACAATGTGCTTGTACTATTAAATCATAAAACACACAAAGAAGCAAAACATTATGAGCAATGCAAATAAACCAACATAAAACCCAAGAAAATGTATATGACAAATAACCAGATACATTGTTAAAAAACATGTTTAAAATCACTAAATATAGTGAAGAGAAGAGAAAGAATCCTAAAAGCAGACTTCCAAGCAATTTATGTATATACTACTCCCTCCAGTTTTATGCACACCTTCTGTCCTTAACTGTGGTTTGGGTTTGGTGACTTGTTTCCCAAAATTGCAAGGTGGAAGAGGGTGAAAAAGTAACTTCACAGTGAGAAACATGGAAAACACCATTTTGGTCATTTGACCAAGGTTAACGTCATGAGTGATAAGTCATATCATTAGGATGTGCCCCTGATGTGATCAGATGAGAATGAATCTTTACTTCTGTTATCTTACTCCACAAAATCCATAATCCCAGTCCGACCTTGATAAAACCATCAGACAAACCCAAAATAAGGGGAATTCTAAAAAAAACTCCTGACTAGTACTCCTTAAAACTGTCATATTTATCAAAATCTGTTAGTCTGGAGGAACCCAAGGAAACATAATGACTAAATATAATGTGGTCTCCTGAATAGGATCTGGAACAGCAGGATATTGGGTAAAAAACTTATGAAATGCAAATAAAATGTGGAGTTTACTTAATAGTTAATATACCAGTGTTTTTCCCTAGTTGTGACAAACATGCTATAAGTGGAAAAACATCACAAAACATGACAATGGTAGTGTCATCAGAAGATTATTGCTTTATTAGTGGGGTTAAGTTAGCCCTAAGATAAAAACTGGACTCACCATAACAGAGTTTAAAATATGGCTGGAAATGAATTTACTGACCCTAAGTGACCACATGGCCAGAATGAAGTTCAACAGCATTTAGAAGAACACAACAAATTCCATCATCCAAAACACATAAAATTCAGAGTTTCCAAAACCCAATCCAGAATCACCAGGCATAGGAAAACAGCAGTATGTGCCCATAACAAGGGGGAAAAAAATCAATCACTAGAAATAGACCTAGAAATGACAGAGATTATAGAATCAGAATATAAGTATTCATAAGACAGCTATTATAAATCAGCATGATATATTCAAGGATAGAGAAAAGTACAAAAATAGTGAGCAAAGATTAGATGAAATGAATTCATTCCTGGTAAAGCACAACTTATTAAAAGTAATAAAAAATTAAAGAAAAATGCAATAGTCCTATGAATAGTAAAGAAAAAATTAACCTGTGATTTGAAACAATTGCGTCCCACAAACCATACCTGGCACAGGTAGTTTCACTATTAAATCTTACTAGATATATAAGGAAGAAACAAACAATAATCTTACAGATACTCTTTCAGTAGGGAGACAAATAGGAAATATTTCCCAAAAATTTGTATGAGGCCTGCATGAACTTGATATCAAAGCCTCACAAAGGAGGGGTGCACCTGGGTAGCTCAGTCAGTTAAGCATTGGACTCTTGATTTCCACTCAGGTCATGATCTCAGGGTTGTGAGATCAAGCCAGGAGTTGGGCTCCCCACTGGGCCTGAAGCATGCTTAAGATTGTCACTCTCCCTCTCCTTCTGCCCCTCCCCCTCCCACCCCCTCTCAAAAAAAAAAAAAAAGCCTCACAGAGGCATTAAGAGATAGAAATATTCTCTTTTATATACAAAGAATACTAAAGACATGCTAATGACAGCAAATATATGTATATAATTTATATCTATATCTATAGATATATCATGACCAAATTTAAAACGTTCCAGGAATGAAAGCTTGGTTTAACAACCAATAATATATCAATGTAATTTTCCATATTAACAAAATTAATGAAATATATGAATATTCAAGATGCAAAAAAAATCCATTTATGATAGAAAGCTCTTAGCAAGCTATAAATAGAAGAAAACTGGTAAAGTATATTTCTAAAATAATAATTGTGAAGAGAAACTAGATGCAATGGTTACTTGCAGAAAACATTTCTTTTAATATCAGAGAATAAAAAGCATTTATACCCACCCATCTACACCATTTTTATTCAACATTTTATGGGGTCAAAAAGAGCCAAGATATGTTGGAAGAAGGACAAGTGGAACAAAGAAGAAAATAAAAGGGTTTACTTTACCAATTTCCAAGAGTTATTATATAGCTATAGTAATTAAGACATTGTGTTATTAGAACCAGGTAAAAAAACAGACCATGAGAACTGAATGACTATACATAAGGAGATTTACAAATATATGACCACTGGATTTTGACAATGGCAATACTCAGGAACAATGAAGGAAAAGACAGTTTTCAATAATGGTGCTTGGAAAATTGAATATCCATGTGGATGGAAAAAGTCTTGCTCCCTATTTCACAACTCACAAATAATATATTTCAAGTGGATTTTAACTATAAAGGTAAAAGGTAAAAAGTAAATTTGGGAGAATATAATACAGAAAAATATATTTATAACATTGTATGAGAAGAGTTTTAAATGAAAATAGAAAAATATCAAGCCTCAGGAAAAATAGGGCAACTAAATTGGCAACTTTTGTTTACCTTGAGATTCCAGTAAAAAAAAAAAAAAATAGGGGCGCCTGGGTGGCTCAGTGGTTAAGCATCTGCCTTCGGCTCAGGTCATGATCCCAGGATCCTGGGATCGAGCCCCGCATGGGGCTCCCTGCTCTGCAGGAAGCCTGCTTCTCCCTTTCCTACTCCCCCTGCTTGTGTTCCCTCTCTCGCTGTGTCTCTCTCTGTCAAATAAATAAATTAAATTTAAAAAAAAAAGTAAGGCACACTAATGATGTTAAAGACAAACTTTGTGGTAAGTGAACAGACCTATGTGACATACTGAACTATGAACCACTACAGTGGCCCCGACTGACTGTCTTGATGGATCACCCCCAGGAGGGGAAGAGGGTGGTAATGCCTTTTATATTATGTTTGGACTGAAATGAACTGAAAAATTATGAAACAAAAAAAAAGAAGAAAGAAAGAAAGAAGAAAGAGAGAAAAAAGAAAGAAAGAAAGAAAGAAAGAAAGAAAGAAAGAAAGAAAGAAAGAAAGAAAGAAAGAAAGAAAGAAAGGAAGGAAGGAAGGAAGGAAGGAAGGAAGGAAGAAAGAAAGAAAGAAAGAAAGAAAGAAAGAAAGAAAGAAAGAGAAAAAGAAAGAAAGAAAAGAAAAGAAAAAAGTAAGCCACAGAGTGGGAAAAGATGTTCAATATATATAAACAAGGAATGACTCCTATCAAGATATATAAGCAGTACTTTTGAAGCAACAAGAAATTTAATTTAAAATTAATTACAAATCAGTTAGACAATCTAATAAAAAATTGCAAGAAATTTTAAAAAGTGCTCCACAAAAATGGACAATTATATGAAATTACATTATTATCAGTAAAATGAGGGGAAAAAACAGTAATGAAATATCACTTCACATTCACCAAAATGTCTAAAAATAATTTTTTTTTTTATAATTTAAGTATAATAAGAATGTGGAACAATGAAATCCTTTTCAACACTGACAGTTTGACTCAGACATTTTAGAAAACATATTGGCATTGTCAACTAAATTGGAACATAACATATAATCTTTCAATATCTAGCAGAAATGCACTAGTGTACATAAGAATATACATGCACAAAAATATTTATAGCATTATTAATCTTAATAGCCATAAACTAGTAACTGCATAAACATCCACACATTCTAAATGATACTGACTTAGAGTGGAACACGATACAACAATAAAGATGTTAAATCACACCTCCAAGTTAAAAGACAAAAAAATGTGGGACACCTTGGTGGCTCAGTCAGTTAAGTGTCCAACTCGTGATTTCAGCTCAGGTCATGGTCTTGAATAAGGGACAGGTGGGACTAGGTAGGAAGAGACAGGAAGAGGGCTATGTGACCAGGCTCACAGAAATCCCAGATGTGGAAATGCTGAGGTGTGCAAAACCATAGAGAAGGGAACAACAAGACTACCTTGTTTGTCCACCTTGTTTGTTTTAAATATTATAGATGAGATATTTTCATAATAGTTACAAATCCACCTTATTTGTCTTATATATTATAAGGAGATATTTCCATGATATTTACAAATTGACCGCTGAAAATTACCAAGTTTCCTGGTCAGTTTTCTATAAAAGACTCTCAGCGTCAACCCACTTGGGACCCCTCTCACTCTTGAGAGCATGTTTTTCTTTCCTTTTTATTCTCACCTTCACTTAATAAACTTTCACTTCACTTCACCTTTTTGTGTCCATAAGATTCATTCTTCCACTGCCTGAGACAAGAACCCTGCAACTGTCTCAGGGCCCTGGGATCAAGCCCACATGGGCTCTGTGCTCAGTGGGGAGTCTGCTTGAGATTATCTCCCTCTGCCCCTCCCCCAACATGGGAATTCTCTCTCTCAAATAAATAAATCTTTTTTAAAAAGATTTTTATTTATGCATTTGACAGAGAGAGAGAGAGCATGCACACAAGCACAAGCAGGGGGAGGGGCAGGCAGAGGGGGAGGGAGAAGCAGACTCCCTGCTGAGCAGGTAGCCCGATGCAGGTTCCATCCCAGGACCCTGGGATCATGACCTGAGCCGAAGGCAGACACTTAACTGACTGAGCCACCCAGGTGCTCCAAATAAATAAATCTTTAAAAAAAAAAGACAAATAAATGCAACAATATGAGCCAAATAATGCAAACCTAAGAGATTATTACTGGATCATTCCATTATGTAAAGTTTAAAAATAGAAAAACCAATACACAATGTTAGAAACCATGTTACTCATAAACTTTGGAGAGGCAAGAGAGGAATGTTTGGGAAGGAATATAAAGGAAGCTTGCGGATTCTCAGTATGCTATTCCTTAAATTACTTATCGAATAAAAAGTATTGAGCACAGTGAAATTTTTACAGTGAAATTTTTAAAAGAATATTTGATACAGTTCAGAACAAAGAAAAACTGGGAAAAATACAAATGCCTTTCAATATGTTAGTGATGAATAAATTTATGGTGCATAGCTAATATGGAATAATACCCAGTCATTTAAAACACTGTGATACTAAGACAATTTCTTTGAAGTGGAACATATGAAAAGATACAAAATATAATATGATTCTTCACTCTCCCCCAAAAAACGTTTAAAATTATGACTCCTTTTCAAATTACTTTTGGATGAATAAAGGTAACTTCCTTACCCACCTCAAGTAGCCTCTGTTGGTTCGAAATCTCAGAGCTTCCTGAGTTAAATCTGAAACTGGCAAAGAGGAAGGATGAAGAGGAAAAATCTGTGTCCTAAGATGGCCGACTGAGTCAGCAAGGGAGTCCCAGTCCCTGCCCCAGGGCTCTTCCAGGTTCTTCTCCCAGCCCCGCTTCCCACGCGCACCAAAAATGCCAAGTATGCAGAAGTGTATAAATTACCTCCTTTGTTTGTCCTCAGGGCTCAGACCTTTGGAGATCATTCTCCTCTGAGCCTACCGGCATTAAATAAACCTCCTATCCTCCAAGATCTCCGAGTGCCACTTGGTTCTTCCAGTCGGGCAATCCAGTCCAGGTTCTGTAACATTTGGTTCCCTGACCAGGAAACCCAACCGCACTGGCCCATTGTTGCCACCAGTTTGGCGGCAATGGTGGGCAGTGATGGAAAGAGAGATTGTAAGGGAGAAGGCACGCCCTGCTTAATATTCGGCAGTCTCCTGCCTGACTTCAGACCAGCCCTGCTTTGGACCGGCCCTGCTCCACTGTTCCTGCCAGACTCAAGGAGACTTGGCAGGTGAGGACCCGGTCCCGATGTCAGATCACAGTAAGGCCTGGGGCTCCAGACCCAGACAGACCCACCCATCGGGGTGGAAGGGGAGCCTGATCGCCTCCCAGAGACCTCTTAGAGATCTCACAGGTAGGTATTCCCAGGGAGGGAATGTAATAACCTCTGGAGTGAATGTGTGAGTGAGTGTGCAGTCCAACCTGACTACCACCAGGTGAACTGATTCTGTGGCTCCACAGGCAGACACCCTTAAAGTCCCCAGAAACCTATGGAGCAGGGGTGGGCCCATCTGTGATTCTGTGGTGAATGGCACACAGTCTAGGGTGGTATCGGGATAGTTTCTGTTCATTAAGTGACAACACTGAGACCACTATGGCTAAGCCTCACATAAGCTCCTTCGGGACACAGCCAGATGGACATCTGATTTGTCTCCTCACCTCAGGAGGCACCCCCTCTTTGTCTGTCTCTGCACCATCGCACATGGGAATATCACCATGGGGTCAGGACAGAGTAAACCCCACGGTCCTCGAGACCATGATCAAAAATTTCAAGAAGGTATTCTCGGGAGACTATGGAGTCAGGATGAACCCCAGCGAACTGAGAACCCTATGTGAATTGGAATGGCCCACCTTTAATGTCAGGTGGCCTTCAGAAGGGATGTTGGGTGTCCCAACAATCCGTCGAGTGTGGCAAGTCATAACATGAGAACCAGGATACCCTGATCAGTTCCTGTACATTGACTCCTGGCTAGGAATTGCCCAGACCCTTCCCCCTTGGGTACAATTTGCTTGCAATAGGATGGGACAGGCCAGGGTCTTAGTTGCCTCATCCAAGCAGCCCAAAGAAGACTGACAGAAGACCCAGCCTCCACAAATTCTAGATGGAGATCCCAAAGATGAACCAATCCTGCCTCCACCATATGCACCCCAAAGTCCTTCACCCCCAGCTCCAGACACTCCACTGCCATCAGTCTCCCCACCACCCTCAGGCCCGGAGGATCCACTCCTTCTGGGACCAGCAGCCAGGCTGTGCCCCACGCTGGGCACAAGCACCCTCCAAATGCCAGTACTAGAAACGTGGGAACCCAAGAGGCAGGATGAAGATGGGACAGTCCAACCCAGTCTTTCCATGGTGTATTACCAACCTTTCTCCATGACTGACCTCTTCAACTGGAAACACAACACTCCTTCCTACAGTGAGAAACCAGAGGCTATGGTAGACCTCACAGAATCCCTCTTCCAGACTCATCGGCCAACCTGGGAAGACTGCTAACAGTTACTCCGCACCCTGTTTAACACAAAAGAGAGGAGGAGAATAATGAGAGGAGCACGGCAGTACCTAGAAGAGCATGCACCAGTGGGAGTCATCGACCCTACTGCCTGGGCTAATACAACTGTACCCGAGGAGCACCCAGCATGGGACTTTACAATGGATGAGGGACAGGCCCACATCCGCTGATACTAGGAGGCCCTGCTCCAGGGAATCCAGGCAGGAGCTAAGAAAACCATGAACATGACTAAGGTATCCTTGGTCACTCAACAACTAGGGGTGTCCCCTGGGGACTACTACAAAAGACTATGTGAAGCCTACAGGATACACACTCCATTTGACCCTGAGGCACAGGAAAACCAACAGATGGTAAACACCTCCTTCAACTCCCAGACATCAGAAGAAAACTTCAGAAACTAGAGGGTTTCTCCAGGATGAACATCACCCAGCTAATAGAGATTGCCAATAGGGTCTACATGAACAGCAAAGTCACAGCCGAAAGGGAAGCTGACAAAAAGATGAAAAAGAAAGTCAGCCTCCTTGCCACTGCCCTAAAAGAAAAGGATGACACAAAGGCAGGGAGACCCCGACCACCGAAGTGGGGGAGACCCAGAATCCCCTTGGCAAAGGATCAATGTGCCTACTTTAAGGAGAAAGGGCATGGGAAAAACAAATATCCCAACCGGGGAAAGGCTCAGAAGCCCAGCCGCTACAAGGAAGAACCCCAAGAGGAGGACCTCATAGGCCTTGTGGGAATAGACTCAGATTGAGGGTGACTGGGCTCTTTCCTCCTTGGCCCCCATGAGCCCATGGTCAGAATGAAAGTGGGGGGCCAACCAGTGACTTTTATGGTTGATATGGGGCCAAGCACTCTGTTGTCACCTCCCCAGTGACCCCTTTCAGCAAAAGGACTGCGACCATCCTTGCGGCCACTGGGACATGGGTGATACAACAGCCCTTTTGCCAGGCTTGCCAGTGTGAACTCAGGGGCCACAAGGTCTGACATGAATTCCTTTATCTACCTTATTGCCCCATCCCCCTCCTGGGCTGAGACATACTCTCCAAGCTTGCGGCTCAGATAACCTTTGAGCTCACTGGACACACTACCCTTCAATTGAAACCAAGGCAAGAAGAGACAGGGTCTCTGGTACTAGCAATTACCACACTGAGGGAAGAAGAATGGAGGCTATTCTGTGTCCAGGCCCAACCGAGCAGCCCACTGGAGTTCAGACTTACCTTCCCTTCAGTATGGGCTGAAGACAACCCACCTGGACTAGCCCGGAATCAGGCCCCTATCATTGTTGAACTGATCCCAGGAGCCCAACCTCAGAGGCAAAGGCAATACCCCCTCCCACAAGAAGCTAAGATTGGCATCCAAGAACATCTGGCCAAACTCAAAGAAACTGGTATTCTAGTTGAGTGCCAGTCAGCCTGGAATACCCCACTCCTGCCAGTCAAGAAGCCAGGAAGGGGATACCGACCAGTTCAAGACCTGTCGGCCATCAACAAGGTGACCATCTCTCTGCACCCAGTGGTCCCAAATTCATACACCCTCCTCGGCCAAATCCCGGGGTTGGCCAGATGGTTCACTTGCCTAGATTTAAAGGATGCCTTCTTCTGCCTCCACTTAGCTCCCCAGAGCCAACCACTGTTTGCCTTTGAATGGACTGGACCTGATACAGGGCACCAGATGCAACTGACTTGGACGCGCCTCCTGCAGGGTTTAAAAATTCACAACCCTCTTTGAGGAAGTGCAGGCTATGGACCTCGACAGCTTCCCAAGAGAGGCGACATGATGAACACTCCTCCAGTATGTGGATGACCTCCTCCTTGCCAGTGACACACAAGAAGACTGCACAAAAGGCACAAAGGCCCTCCTACAACTCCTGTCAGAGTCGGGATACCGAGTCTCATGGAAGAAAGCACAAATCTGCCAACAACAGGTTGCTATGGTTTCGTCCTCACCCAAGCGAAGAGAGAACTAGGGCCGAAGAGAAAGAAAGTCATCATCTCCCTGCCACAGCCCCAGACAAAAAGGGGCCTATGAGAATTCCTGGGGGCTGCAGGATTCTGCCACATCTGGATCCCTGGGATCTCGGCAATAGCAAGACACCTCTATGGTCTCTTAGGGGGACCAGATCAAGAACCCCCTGCCTGGACTGAGGAAGCAGAAGCCGCCTTCACAGAGATAAAGACTGCCCTGGGGCGGGCTCCAGCCCTGGCTACCAGATGTAGAAAAACCCTTCAATCTCTTTGCACATGAAAAGGAAAAAATAGCACTTGAGGTACTCACCCAGACTGTTGGGCCCTGACAACAGCCAGTTGCATACCTGTCAAAGAAGCTGGACCCCGTGGCAACGGGATGGCCACTGTGCCTCAGGGCACTGGTAGCCACAATCCTACTCATCAAGGAGGCAAACAAACTCACCCTGGGGCAAGAACTTAACGTCAAGGTTCCTCATGCAGATGTGTCCCTCATGAATGCACAGGGGCACCACTTCCTTTCCAACTCTCAGCTAGCACAATACCAAGAGCTCCTCTGTGAAAACCCGTGAGTCACCCTTGAAACAGTAAGGACATTAAACCCAGCAAACTTTCTTCCCACGAAAGAGGGGCAACCAGACCATGACTGCTCCGAGGTAACTGATGAAGTCTATGTGAGCCATCCAGATCTGCAGGATCAAGCCATAAAGAATCCAGAGCTCATGCTGTTCAGAGATGGCAGCAGTTACCTACAGGAGGGTGCTTGAAAAGTGGGTTATGCAGTAACCACAACTACTAAAGTCCTAGAAGCTAAGGCATTACCAGCTGGATGGTCAGCTCAATGGGCTGAACTATATGCCTTAGTCTGAGCCCTCACCCTCAGTGAAGGCAAGCGAGTCAACATCTATACTGACTCTCGGTACGCCTTCACTACTGTACATATACATGGAAACATCTACAAGGAAAGGGGCCTCCTAACCGCTGCAGGAAAAGCTATCAAAAACAAGGAGGAGGTACTGAGACCCCTTGAAGCCATCTGGCTTCCAAAGGAAGTAGCAATCCTGCACTGTAAGGGACACCAGAAAGGAGATGACCCCATAGCACAGGGAAATCATCTGGCAGATGAGGCAGCAAAGACTTCAGCCAGTGGGACAGAGCCCCTTCCCTCAGCCATGGCCCATTCTTTTTTCTTTTTAGTGTAACTGGGTGGAGGGACTTCTTCTGGGAGTGTCAGGGCCATGGTGAGGGGGCCACCCTGACTGAAAAGGGATGATGGATGATGCCAGATGGGCACATCTTCATTCCAACAACAACTGGAGGGCATCTAGTCAAGGAATACCACCAACTCACTCATCTGGGAAAAACTGCATTAGAGGCCTTTCTCAAGAAGCACTACTACACCAGTCAGCTGCCAACACTATGCTGAGCAACGAGTGAATGGTGCATAACATGTGCTAAAAATAATGCTTGGTCTGCACCATGGCCCCTGCCAGGTGTCCAGAGGATGGGAGCAACCCAATTCGAAGATCTAGAGGTAGACTTCAGAGATGTGCAGCCAAGCAGGGGTTCAGATATCTCCTAGTAATAGTATGCATATACTCTGGGTGGGTTGAATTCTTCCCAACCAGGATGGAGCAAAGCCAGGAAGTAGCTAAAGTCCTCTCACAGATCATGCCCCATTTGGCCTGCCATTAACAATCCATAGTGACAATGGACCCACATTTGTGGCAGACATTGTACAGGTCTTGACCAAATCTCTCAACATCACCTGGAGACTCCACACTGCTTACTGGTCCCAAAGTTCAGGGAAAGTAGAGTGAATGAATAGCACCCTCAAGGGAAACTTAGCAAAGTTTTGTCAGAAGACTAACCTCCCATGGCCGGATCTGCTACCCCTAGCTCTCCTACATGCTTGCTGCACGCTTGAGACACTAGGTTTCTCCCCATTCAAAATGGGGGAGGCTTGGAGCGCCTGGGTGGCTCAGTTGGTTAAGCGACTGCCTTCGGCTCAGGTCATGATCCTGGAGTCCCAGGATGGAGTCCCACATTGGGCTCCCTGCTCGGCAGGGAGTCTGCTTCTCCCTCTGAACCTCCTCCCTCTCATGCTCTCTGTCTCTCATTCTCTCTGTCTCAAATAAATAAATAAAATCTTTAAAAAAAAAATGGGGGAGGCTTCCAGGAAACTTACATCAGGTTGGAGATAAAAAAATAAAGGCGCAGCTTCAGGCCCTAGGGGCCAACCTAAATGAATTACAAAAATACACCATTGAGCAGAACCCTATCTACTTAATGTCTCACTCCTTCCAAAGAGGGGACTCAGTTTGGGTCAAAGATTGGAAGAAAGACCCCCTCAGACCACAGTGGACAGGGCCCCACACTGTTGTACTACTGCCCTTAAGGTCTCAGGTGTAACCCCGAGGGTCCACCACTCCAGAGTGAAGAAAGCTCATCATTCAGAGGAGGGGCAAGATGGCAGAGGAGTAGGAGACCCAAATTTAGTCTGATCCCAGGAATTTAGCTAGATAGGGATCAAACCATTCTGAACACCGATGAAATCATCAGGAGATCGAAGAAAAGAATAGCAGCAACACTCTGAACAGAAAAGCGACCACTTTCTGGAAGGTAGGACATGCAGAGAAGTGAATCCGAGGCGATATTCAGGAAGATAGGTGGTTGGGGGGGGGGCCTCCATCAGCCACTACTGGCAAGTAGAGCAGCAGAGCACAAAATCAGAACTTTCAGAAGTCTGCTCCACTGAGGGACATCGCTTCAGTGGCTAAGCGGGTGGTGGAACCCTCGCTGGGACACTGTGCTCTCAGGACCCTCGAGGTCACAGAAAGACCAGGGGTGCCTGAGTGCGGCAGAGCTCCCAGGTATCGGAGCAGGAAGCTGGTTGCAGAGACGGAGCCGAGGAGTGGGCTCTCAGCTCGGGGTTGCCATTAACCGTGATCCACGGCACAGTCTGGCCACTGCTCTTCCAGCAGGGACCCAAAAAGCAGCAGATCCGGGCCATTCCTCCCCCAGGAGGAGCAGCACAGGAGCGCACCACAGGGATCTGCTGGGTTTGGAGACTCCACACCGGGTCGGGTGCCAGAGATAGAAAAGCTCTGTCACAGGCCGGGTGACCACAGAGTGAGCCAGAGACTGGGGAGACAGGAGTGATTGACTGCTTTTCTATGGGGACTCACTGAGGAGTGGGGCCCTGAGTTCTTGGATCCTCCTGGGCAGAGATTGGGAGGCCGCCATTTTCACTCTCCACCTCCAAAGCTGTATGGAAAGCTTGCAGGGAACAAAAGCTCCCAGGAGCAAACCCGAGCAGGTTCCTTAGCCCGGACCCGGCAACAGCTGGCAATTCCACCTCAGGCAAAGACATTTGAGAACCACTGCAACAGGCCCCTCCCCCAGAAGATCAGCAAGAACAGCCAGCCAAGATCAAGTTTACTGATCAATGAGAATGGCAGAACTCCAACACTAAGGGAATACAGGACATAGAATTCATGACTTTATTCCCCCTGATTCTTTAGTCTTTCAAAATTAATTTTTTTTCGTTTTTTTTGAATTTTTCTTTGTCCCTTTTTCAAACAACATCTTATCACTCCCTTTTTAAAAAAATCTTGTTTATTTTTCATTTTTAGAGTCATATTCTATCCCTTCATAGTAGTTAACCTTATTTTTGGTATATATATATATATATAAGTTGTTCTCTCTTTAAAATTTTGTGATACAGTTTCTTCTAACAGAGCAAAATGTGCCCTAAATCTCTAGTGTATGGTTTTGTTCTAGTTCCTACCTAATCACATTTTCTCCCTTTTTTTTTTTAAATCCTCTTCTTTCTTTTTTCAACCAACTTCTTAACTTATCAATTCCTTTTATAAAATCCTTTATAATTTTCATCTTTACAGTCATATTCCATCCCTTCATCATATTTACCCTTATTTTTGTACATATATAAGCTTTTCTTTCTTTAAAATTTTGGGAGGCACATTCTTCTAACACCCCAAAATACACCCAAAATCTAGTGTGTGGCACTGATCTATTCACCAGCCTGAGAATATTTGATCATATTCCTTTTTTTTTCTTTTTTCTTTTTTCCCTTTCTTTTCCCCCAGTTTCAGGTCTCTTCTGATTTGTTTACTGTATATTTTTCTGGGGTAATTGTTACCCTGTAAGCACTTTGTTCTCTCATTCATCTATTCTCCCCTGGACAAAATGACAAGACAGAAAAAATCACGTCAAAAAAAAAAAAAGAGGCAGTACCGACTGCCAGGGACCTAATCAATATGGACATTAGTAAGATGTCGGAACTAGAGTTCAGAATGACGGTTGCAAAGATATTAGCTCGCCTTGAAAAAAAGCATGCAAGATATTAAAGAAACCCTTCCTGGAGAAATAAAAGAACTAAAACCTAACCAAGTCAAAATCAAAAAGGCTATTAATGAGGTGCAATCAAAAATGGAGGCTCTAACTGCTAGGATAAATGAGGCAGAAGAGAAAATTAGTGATATAGAAGACCAAATGATGGAAAATAAAGAAGCTGAGAAAAAGAGGGATAAACAACTACTGGATCACGAGGGCAGAATTCAAGAGATAAGCGATACCATAAGATAAAACAATATTAGAATAATTGGGATACCAGAAGAAGAAAGAGAGAGGGGGGCAGAAGGTATATTGGAGCAAATTATAGCAGAGAACTTCCTTAATTTGGGGAAGGAAACAGGCATCAAAATCCAGGAGGCCCAGAGAACCCCCCTCAAAATCAATAAAAATAGGTCAACACCCTGACATCTAATAATAAAACTTACGAGTCTCAGAGACAAAGAGAAAATCCTGAAAGCAACTTGGGATAAGAGATCTGTAACCTACAATGGTAAAAACATTAGATTGGCAACAGACCTATCCACAGAGACCTGGCAGGCGAGAAAGGACTGGCAGGATATATTCAGAGCACTAAATGAGAAAAATATGCAGCCAAGAACTATATCTAGCTAGGCTCTCACTGAAAATAGAAGGAGAGATAAAAGTCTTCCAGGACAAATGAAAACTAAAGGAACTTGCAAACAAAAAACCAGCCCTACAAGAAATCTTGAAAGGGGTCCTCTAAGCAAAGAGAGAGCCTGAAAGCAACATAGACCAGAAAGGAACAGAGACAATATACAATAACAGTCACCTTACAGGCAATACAATGGCACTAAATTCATATCTTTCAATAGTTATCCTGAATGTAAATGGGCTAAATGCCCCAATCAAAAGACACAGGCTTTCAGACTGGATTAAAAAACAAGACCCATCGATATGCTGTCTGCAAAAGACGCATTTTAGACCCAAAGACACCCCCAGATTGAAAGTGAGGGGGTGGAAGACCATTGACCATGCTAATGGACACCAAAAGAAAGCTGGGGTGGCAATCCTTATATCAGACAAATTAGATTTTAAACCAAAGACTATAATAAGAGATGAGGAAGGACACTATATCCTACTTAAAGGGTCTATCCAACAAGAAGATCTAACAATTGTAAATATCTATGCCCCTAACATGGGAGCAACCAATTACATAAGCCAATTAATAACAAAAGCAAAGAAACACATTGACAACAATCAATAATAGTTGGGGACTTTAACACCCCCCTCACTGAAATGGACAGATCATCTAAACAAAAGATCAACAAGGAAATAAAGACTTTAAATGACACACTGGAACAAATGGACTTCACAGACATATTCAGAACATCCCACCCCAAAGCAACGGAATACACATTCTTCTCTAGTGCCCATGGAACATTCTCCAGTATAGACCCACATCCTAGGTCACAAATCAGGTCTCAACCGGTACCAAAAGACTAGAATCATTCCCTGCATATTTTAAGACCACAATTCTTTGAGGATAGAACTCAATCACAAGAGGAGAGCTGGAAAGAACTCAAATACATGGAGGCTAAAGAGCATTCTACTAAAGAATGAATGGGTCAACCAGGAAATTAAAGAAGAATTTTTTAAAAATTCATGGAAACCAATGAAAATGAAAACACAACTGTTCAAAATCTTTGGGATGCAGCAAAGGCAGTCCTAAGAGGAAAGTATATAGCAATACAAGCCTTTCTTAAGAAACAAGAAAGGTCTCAAGTACACAACCTAACCCTACACCTAAAGGAGCTGGAGAAAGAACAGCAAATAAAGCCTAAACCCAGCAGGAGAAGAGAAATAATAAAGATCAGAGCAGAAATCAATGAAATAGAAACCAAAAGAACAGTAGAACAGATCAACAAGACTAGGAGCTGGTTCTTTGAAAGAATTAATAAGATTGATAAACCCCTGGCAAGACTTATCAAAAAGAAAAGAGAAAGGACCCAGATAAATAAAGTCATCAGTGGAAGAGGAGAGATCACAACCAACACCAAAGAAATACAAACAATTATAAGAACATATTATGAACAAATGTATGCCAGCAAATTAGATAATCTGGAAGAAATGGATGCATTCCTAGAAATGTCTAAACTACCAAAATTGAACCAGGAAGAAATAAAAAACCTGAACAGACCTAAAACCACTAAGGAAATTGAAGCAGTAATCAAAAATCTCCCAAAAAACAAAAGCCCAGAACCAGATGGTTTCCTAGGGGAATGCTACCAAACATTTAAAGAAGAATTAATACCTATTCTTCTGAAACTGTTCCAAAAAATAGAAATGGAAGGAAAACTTCCAAACTCATTTTATGAGCCCAGCATTACCTTGATCCCAACACCAGACAAAGACCCCATCAAAAAGGAGAATTACAGACCAATATCCTTCATGAACATGGATGCAAAAATTCTCACCAAAATACTAGCCAATAGGATCCAACAGTACATTAAAAGGATTATTCACCACGACCAAGTGGGATTTGTCCCTAGGCTGAAAATTTGGTTCAACATCCGAAAATTAATCAAGTGATACAATACATTAACAAAAGAAAGATCAAGAACCATATGATCCTCTTAATAGATGCAGAAAAAGCATTTGACAAAGCACAGCATCCTTTCTTGATCAAAACTCTTCAGAGAATAGGGATAGAGGGTGCATACCTCAATATCATATAAGCCATCTATGAAAAACCCACAGCAAATATTCTCAATGGGGAAAAAATGAGAGCTTTCCCCCTAAGGTCAGGAACGCAGCAGGGATGTCCACTATCACCACTGCTATTCCACATAGTATTAGAAGTCCTAGCCACAGCAATCAGACAACAAAAAGAAATAAAAGGTATCCGAATTAGCAAAGAAGAAGTCAAACTCTCACTCTTTGCAGATGATATGATACCTTATGTGGAAAACCCAAGACTCCACCCCAAAACTGCTAGAACTCATACAGGAATTCAGTAAAGTGGCAGGATATAAAATCAATGCACAGAAATCAGTGGCATTCCTATACACCAACAACAAGACAGAAGAAAGAGAAATTAAGGAGTCGATCCCATTTACAATTGCACCCAAAACCGTAAGATACCTAGGAATAAATCTAACCAAAGAGGCAAAGGATCTGTACTAAGAAAACTATAAAATACTCATGACAGAAATTGAGGAAGACACAAAGAAATGGAAAAACGTTCCATGCTCATGGATTGGAAGAACAAATATTGTGAAGATGTCAATGCTACTTAGAGCAATCTACACATTCAATGCAATCCCCATCAAAATACCATCCACTTTTTTCAAAGAAATGGAACAAATAATCCTAAAATTTGTTTGGAACCAGAAAAGACCCCGCATAGCCAGAGGAATGTTGAAAAAGAAAAGCAAAGCTGGTGGCATCACAATTCCGGACTTCCAGCTCTATTACAAAGCTGTCATCATCAAGACAGCATGGTACTGGCACAAAAACAGACACATAGATCAATGGAACAGAATAGAGAGCCCAGAAATGGACCCTCAACTCTATGGTCAACTCATCTTTGACAAAGCAGGAAAGAATGTCCAATGGAAAAAAGACAGTCTCTTCAACAAATGGTGTTGGGAAAATTGGATAGCCATATGCAGAAGAATGAAACTGGACCATATCCTTACACCACACACAAAAATAGACTGCAAATGGTTGACAGACCTCAGTGTGAGACAGGAGTCCATCAAAATCCTAAAGGAGAACACAGGCAGCAACCTCTTTGACCTCAGCCACAGCAACTTCTTCCTAGAAACATCGCCAAAGGCAAGGGAAGCAAGAGCAAAAATGAACTATTGGGACTTCATCAACATAAAAAGCTTTTGCAAAGCAAAGGAAACAGTCAACAAAACCAAAAGACAACTGGCAGAATGGGAGAAGATATTTGCAAATGACATATCAGATAAAGGGCTAGTATCCAAAATCTATAAAGAACTCATCAAACTCAACACCCCAAGAACAAAGAATCCAATCAAGAAATGGGCAGAAGACATGAACAGACATTTTTCCAAAGAAGACATCCAAATGGCCAACAGACACATGAAAAAGTGCTCAATATCGCTCGGCATCAGGGAAATCCAAATCAAAACCTCAGTGAGATACTACCTCACACCAGTCAGAATGGCTAAAATTAACAAGTCAGGAAACGACAGATGTTGGTGGGGATGCAGAGAAAGGGGAACCCTCCTACACTGTTGGTGGGAATGCAAGGTGGTGCAGCCACTCTGGAAAACAGTATGGAGGTTCCTCAAAAAGTTGAAAATAGAGCTACCCTATGATCCAGCAATTGCACTACTGGGTATTTACCCCAAAGATACAAAAGTAGGGATCCGAAAGGGTACGTGCACCCTGATGTTTATAGCAGCAATGTCCACAATAGCCAAACTGTGGAAAGAGCCAAGATGTCTATCGACAGATGAATGGATAAAGAAGAAGTGGTATATATATACAATGGAATATTATGCAGCCATCAAAAGGAATGAGATCTTGCCATTTGTAACGACGTGGATGGAACTGGAGGGTATTATGTTGAGCGAAATAAGTGAAACAGAGAAAGACATGTATCATATGATCTCACTGATATGAGGAATTCTTAATTGCAGGAAACAAACTGAGGGTTGCTGGAGTGGGGGGTGGGGTGGGAAGGATGGGGTGACTGGGTGATAGACACTGTGGAGGGTATGTGCTCTGGTAAGCGCTGTGAATCATGCAAGACTGTTGAATCTCAGATCTGTACCTCTGAAACAAATAATGCAATATATGTTAAGAAAGAAAAAAAAGAAGAAGAAGAAGAAGAATGTAGCAGGAGGGGAAGAATGAATGGGGGGAAATCGCAGGGGTAGATGAACCATGAGAGACGATGGACTCTGAAAAACAAACTGAGGGTTCTAGAGGGGAGGGGGGGTGGGAGGATGGGTTAGCCTGGTGGTGGGTATTGAGGAGGGCACATTCTGCATGGAGCACTGGGTGTTATGCACAAACAATGAATCATGGAACACTACATCTAAAACTAACGATGTAATGTAGGGGATTAACATAAGAATAAAAAAAAAAAGAAAAATAGATAGATAGAAAGCTCATCATCTGGACAAGGAATCGTGCCATGGAAAGTCCAGCCAAACCCCACAGACCCGCTACGGCTTCACCTTTGAGAAGACCCCACCGACTAATGGACACCTGCTCATCATGGCCCCTAGCTCTCATCAGCGTGATATCCCTCATCCTAGGAGTTGAACTCTATACTGTTGCACCTTCTGACTGGACTTTCCCCCAGAGACTTGCCATTGTTGTTGTTTATTGGGTCACCTTAGGATGTATTACTACACTCAGTTGCTCACAAGTTTCCTCTCCCTCACTCTGCAGGCCATAAGGATACTAGGGAGCACCAACCACCCACCATGCACATGTCAGCATTACCACAAGCCCTCTTGGGCAAATAACCTTGATGAGTGTGCTAAACGCTACCCAATCCTCTGCCAACACAAGGGTCTGTTCTACATGTCTGGTTACCCAACAGACCGATGTCCCAACTGCTATGTGGCCCTACCCCCTGGGTAACCCCCAGCCACTCCACGGCCTCTCCCCAATCTTGTCCAGAAGGCCCCTGCCAGAGCTCCCACTCTCACTCTAACTGCAGCCACATCCAACCAAGAACAGACAACACCAACCCCATGGTCTCCCTGTTTTTGTACCTTGGTATACCCTAGCATGAGGAGACAATGTTATGACTTGAGAGAAGTTACTATTTGCCACAATAGGGGAGAGACACTCATGACAGGAAAAATTAGGCCCAGACACTACTGGGGATATAGGGATTTGAGATGTCCTGAGGAAAAGGGCCTAACCTGCTGGAAATCTGACCTTTATCAACCCCTGCTGAAGTTTCCTCCCCTTTGGGGACCATTCATTCTAGACCCTCAAGTAAATGGTATATTAGAAGGGGTCCACCATATACTCAACACAACCAACCCTTGGTCAGCTGCAGATTGCTGGCTTTGCCTGCAAACCGGGGCCCCTCAGCTTGTAGCAAGCCCACTGAGTTTCCTCAACCTGATCAGGCCCACAGGTGAACCTCCCGAACCCACAGGAATAGACCCCAAACCGGCCAATGTATTGTTGTTTTACCCAGCCCCTGACTGTGTCCATAATCCTGGGGAAGCACACTTAGTAGGAAGCCTATCTGCCACCCAATGTCTCCAAATCCACAGTTGCCTTTCACTTGTTGGGTGCATGTCTGCCACACCATGGTGCAGTCCAGAACCTGGCACCCTTTTCAGGTGCAGAAGGTATATTTATTGATGCTTACGGGCAGGGATGTGTGCATTGGTGCTTCTTACTCCCCAGGTAGATATAATCCCCAATAATCAATCCCTTCCCATTCCCTTTTTGGCACCTACACGTCCCAAAAGGGCTGTCCAATTCATCCCATTGTTGGTTGGATTAAGCATATCAACGACTGTGGGCACTGGAATAGGAGGAATCGCTTCATCCTCCTATTACTACCAGAAACTGTCAGAAAATCTTGCAGAATATATGAAACAGGTGGCCAAGTCTATAATGACTATACAAGATCAGGGGCTCCTGTGTGGCTCAGTCGTTGAGTGTCTGCCTTCAGCTCAGGTCATGATCCCAGGGTCCTGGGATCGAGCCCCACATCAGGCTCCCTGCTCAGCAGGAGGCCTGCTTCTCCCTCTCCCACTCCTCCTGCTTGTGTTCCATCTCTAGTTGTCTCTCTCTCTCTCTCTGTCAAAATAAATAAATAAAATCTTTAAAAAAAAAAAAAAAAGATCAGATAGACTCCCTCACAGCAGTGGTACTACAGAATCAGAGGAGCTTGGACCTGCTCACTGCTGAAAAGGGGGGACTTTGTCTCTTCCTAAATGAGGAATGTTATTTCTATATGAACCAATCAGGGTTGGTCAGAGACATGATCCAACAACTACAAGATTGGGTTGCACACAGGAGAGAAGAATTAGCAAATTCTTGGGGCAATTGGTATAATATCTGGAGCTGGGCTACATGGCTCCTTCCCCTAGCCAGTCCTCTCCTCATGATCCTATTGGCATTCCTGTTTGGTCCATGTATTATTAATCTCAGCACCCTATTCATCAGCTCTCGGATAGAATCAATTAAATTATAACTACTGGTAACCCAATACAGACCTCTAGACTGGCAAGAGCCCTAATAATAATCGATGCCCATTCAAGTAAGAAAAGGCATGGAAAGGGGGGAATGAAGAGGAAAAATCTGTGTCCTAAGATGGCTGACCAAACCAGCAAGGGAGTCCCAGTTCCTGCCCCGGGGCTCTTCCAGGTTCTTCTCCCTGCCCCACTTCCTGAACCCTCCAAAAGTGCCAAGCATGCAGAAGTAGAAGTGTATAAATTTCCCCCTTTGTTTGTGGTCAGGAGATCATTCTCCTCTGAGCCCGCCAGCATTAAATAAACCTCCTATCCTCCAAGATCTCTGAGTGCTGCTTGGTTCTTCAGCCGGGCGATCCAGTCCAGGTTCTGTAACAAGGAGGGCAGATAGAGACCTAAGAAAAGAGGGGGGCCACTCCAGGTTGGCTGGTGGCAAGTTTAACCAGCAAGGGAACTCATGGGGCTTGTCTTGGGGCTGCAAGAAAAATAGATCTCACACCTGCTGCCAGAATCTTAAGGTTTCTGTGGAGGCCATAATGGGGCTCTGTCACATATACTGACCAACTGCAGGGTCTCAATACCACCTCACTATCACGAGGTGGCATCCTTGAAAACAGTCCCCACTGTGGAAAGGTGGGAGGATGGTACATTGCAAGCACAGAGGAGGGAGTTGGGAGCCCCCCTCCCAGTCACAAGTCAATTGGGGTTCATGTCCTCTCAATGACCTTCCCCTGTGAGTCAACTCAGAAATATATTCTTCCTTGTTTTCAGTAAATTGGTAATCTCAGATTAACTAATGACCTTTCTAGCCAGAAAAGTTCCCCTTTCTTTGTTTAACCTGAGAAAACAGTCAATGCTGCAGAACAATTATGACATTCTGTAACATTTTTATGATTTAAGATACTTTAAAACCTTCATTTGTCTATCTGACTTTATAACACTGGAGAAAACATATACCTAACAAAGGACCTGATCTATGCTTTACCCTAATGGTGGACTCTTGTAACAGTATAGAAATAAAACCTGTGCTTGCAGACTGATTATCAGTATTTTCTGGCCAGGTCCCATGTCATTTCAGTGGAGATCATGGTGATTTTGCTCATATATTATTATGAGGAGAAAGCAAATTGCATAAAAAATGTATATATAATTATCATATTTACATAAAATAAAATTATATAGCTAGATATACATATGTACTTTCAGGTATGTGTGTACAAATATGCAGTGAAATCCCTCCAGATTCTGGTTGAGGCCAGTAGGAAATGAGATGGAGGAGGGCATTGCTAGGCCTTCCGGGACCAGCAATACCCCTCCATCACCAAGGGCTACAGTGGCAGCTAGCTCTCTCTTCTGATGACCACTCCCTCCCCAGCCTTCAGGCCTACCCAATGTCAGAGAACCTGCTAGAGTGAAAAGTTAAGCCTGGGCCCCAAAGGGATTCAGAAATACATCATGTTTGTAGAGGAGCAGACAAGAAACTTCCACATCATTGTTGTGTGATCACAGCCACCTCACAACTATGATGATCATGCTGGAGGAGAAAGAGTGGGTCACTGCATGTCCTCTATGAAATGTACAGTATAGAGAAATAAAAGTTTAAGTAAAGGCTGAAGGTGATTTCCATGTGGACCAAAGTGAAAATCATCCAGTACAGATCAATAACGGTTTAAAAATATTCAGTGGATCAGGGGTGCCTGGGTGGCTCAGTAGGTTAGGCATCTGCCTTTGGCCCAGGTCATGGTCCTGGAGTCCTGGGATCGATCCCCACATCCAGCTCCCTGCTCAGCAGGAGTCTGCTTCTCCCTTCTCCCTCTGCCTCTCCACCTGCTTGTGCTCTCTCAAATAAATAAAATCTTAAAAAAATATATTCAGCGGGTCATTTTTGAGACATATGGAAGACAAGGCAGAAAGGCACATGTGCGTGAGTGTAGGCAGCAATCGATCTGTATTTCCTAAAACTCAGGCTCAAGGCTCGATTCTTTCTGAAGAGAAGGAAGGCAGAGAACACAGAGCAATAAGGGAAGGCATCCAAACAACTTTGAACCCCTTTGTTTCCATTTCTCAGGTCACGGAGCCACAGAATCAGAATCAGAACTCGGCCAAGAAAAAGGGTGGATTTAAAGAAGAAAACAAGGATCTGTGGGAGATGGGAACAAAAGCTGCCTTACATTCTCTTACCATGAATGTCCTGTCCCATAAGAAGACCTGATCTTTTTTATTTTTCTTCTTTTTTAGAGAGAGAGAGCATGAAAGTGCAAGTAGGGGTAGGGAGTAGGGGATGGTGAGGGGCTGAGGGCAGAGGCAGAATCTTAAGTAGGTTCCACCCACAGTGGAGAGCTCTAGGCATGGCTGGATCTCAAGACCCTGACCCTGAGATCATGACCTGAGCCAAAATCAGCCAGGCACTTAACCGACTGAGGCACCCAGCTGCCCCAAAGAATGGATCTTAAAATCAGCCCTATTTTATTTCTTAGCAAAGAGCAATGGGAAGTGTATTGTTTCTTGTATAAATGTTCTGCCTCATTATTGGCATCCATCAGTATTGGCCCAGCCATTTGTTACTGGGTCCTCTGAGTCCTGGGTAACAAAGCAGGCCCAGAGCTCCCAGGGGAATTTTGCCAAAGCATCTCTACCTGCCCTGGTCTCCAGGGGCTGGCAGGTGAAGTGAGCTGGGGCTACAAGCTGTTCTGAATCACTAACACTTTTGTGTGTGTGTATTTCAAATTGGTTTCCATGTTGTATTCCTCTAAACAGTACCTCCTCACCCCAGGCTTCTCAATGAGAATGGATCAAATTGCCTGTAAGCTGCAACACTCAGTGGGGTCCAGACTGCTCATCACTCAGTAATGAGAGATCTAGATGGTTCTTTGTGGGACTGCCAAGATTTGTCTCAGGCTGTAGAGAGAAGAGAACCAGAAAACCAAACTCCAGTCTATTCTCTAAGAATTCTGTTGTGTTTTTTTTTTCTTCCACCACTCGAAAGCAAGTTTGTAAAAAACATGTAAATAATTTAAGTTTTAAAAGTATGATATGGTGATAATAGAAAATAAGAAAATAAAGGTTTATATAAGAAAATAAACATAGTCTATAAACACCCAGATATATCCACTGTTCATGCATTAACATATTTCTTTTCAGTCTTTCATCTATTTCATCTCTCTCTGTAAATAATCCATATATAATCTATCTATATAATACATAATCTATATGTAATCTATGTTGCTATTATTCATCTAAGATAAAGCTAAGACTGTTTGGAGAGCTCATTCTTCCTTTCTTCTCCTTGTCTCATATATGTGTGTGTGTGTGCACTTCTGGCTTATTCATGACTCTGTGATTTTATCCTTGTGAATTTGTAGCTGCTGCTGCCATAGTTGCCTCTTTATCACTCCCTCATAGCTGCCCAGACCTTGCTATTATTTATTTATTGAAGTTCCAAAATCTTTCTCAACATCCTTAGGTTCCCAAATTGCTCTTAACAAATCTCTTCTTTTTCTTTCCCTTTGATGTCACCCCAGTTCAAATTCTGTCCATGTATCCCCTGAGTTACAACAGAAACCTCCTCCTTGGATGGTTTTCCTCTGGCCCAGCCTCCTTTTCTTTAGCCTCCATATGGCCTCTTTCAAACACAACTTGACTCCATGCTTATTGTTCCAGGAGTCTTATATCTCTATCATTTAGCAATCCTCAAAGCTCCCTCTCTCTTAAGCTTTCTTTCAATGTCCACTCTGTAGTGCCTGAGAACCACACTAAAGCAGTAGTTCTCAAAGTGTGATTGCCAGGCCAGCAGCATCAGCACCAGCATCACCTAGGAACTGGTAAGAGATGAGTATTTCCAGGCTCCAGCCAAGACCTGTGGTGGGAGGACCTAGAAGTTCATGTTTTAAAACCTTCCTGGTAATTCTGACACCCACTAAAGTTTGTGCAAAAAGAATACCGTATTCAAATATATATGTCACTGGTTCTTAAGGAAATTTTACATCTATAAAGAACATTGGAGGGTTCTCATTTACTCAAATGAAGGTACTAAGGCTCAAAAAGGATGTATAGAATGGCCAGAATGACCAACAGATTGAGGAAAATGCTGGACCCAGTACCCCCATCAGTGATGGTCCCCACCATTCCCTGTTGCTTACCATGCCATCCTCCTGCCTATAGTCGAGAGAAGTACCTCCGAATCCATGGGAGATTCTTGGTTGTATAGATCCACACTGAGACAACTCACTTCTGCGGACTTTATGACCAGAGAACAGAAGCTACAACATATATCAGAAAGTTATCAAAAAATGACCAGGACTCTGGGTTGGGTTTTTTTTGTTGTTGTTGTTGTTTTGGAAAGTTCATTATTATCTTTATTTCTTAATTACCTCCTTTATTTTCCTGTCAACCACTGAGATGTTGATTGCAGGTTTGGGCAGGGCAAGACTTATGTCCTCTATGCATCGATAATAATAGACATGATAATATAATTACTAAGAAAAACACAGATCACAAGGCAAATTATACAATAGGGCATTTGTGAATTGTGCCAGGCAATTTTATATGCTCTTTACAGGTGTCAAGAGTAGTTCAACCATGCTTGAGGGAAGTTTCAAGAGATGTATTATCATTTTAAATATGATACTGTAAATCTATTTCTTAGAATTTTTCAGAGAAAAGTACTCCCACATATCCACATGGAGGCATAGAACAAGAATGTTCAGTGCAGGCATTTTTATAAAAGCAACAAATAAGTAGGATAACTGTTAAGTAAACTAAAGCATATTCATCTTAAGGAACGCTATCCCCCTATTACGTTGAATGAGGTCCGTTTATATATTTTGATAAGGAAAACTCTCCCATAGGTACTGTGGCATTAAAAAAGAAAGCTATAGAATCCTTATAATTTGTAAAAATTTACTTAAAATTGCCACCAAAAAATGATTACATGTCTATATTATATATTATATGTGTATGTTATTGCACAGCATATGATAAGGATATATATAAAAAATATAAATAATGGTTACATTCTCAGAGAGAACTGAGATCAGTTGGGAGGACTCTGTTTTAATGTAATATTATTTTTCCAGCTTGATGCATCCATGTTATACTTAAGGAATTAAGATGAGTTTAAAAAAAGCAACCCTTCCCCCCCAAAAAAACTACATTATATCAACCTTGGAGAGAGAGAGAGAAAGTGAAAGAGAGAGAGGATGAAATGTTCATGCCCTGTTGTCTTAGACTTAGGATTGCCTCTATACATCTCATTAAGGAAGTCCCCATGTTTCCAGTTGAGAGGCCTATCCCTGAAGTCAAAATCTCTTCCCAGTGTATTCAAATACCTCTATATATTTCTAGTTCTCTTCTATTTATTCTGAAGCTGTACAGACACTTTCTTTCTTTTTCTTTTTTATTTAAATTCAATTAATTAACATATAATGTATTATTTGTTTCAGGGGTACAGGTCTGTGATTCATCAGTCTTATATAATACCCAGTGCTCATTACAACACATACCCTCCCTGATGTCCATCACCCAGTTATCCTATCCCTCCACCCCTCTCCCCTCCAGCAACCCTCAGTTTGTTTCCTATGATTAAGAGTCTCTTATGGTTTGTCTCCCTCTCTGGTTTCATCTTGTTTCATTTTTTCCTCTCTTCCTCTATGATCCTTTGCCTTTGTTTCTTAAATTCCACATATCAGTGAGATCATGAGATCATATAATAATTGTCTTTCTCTGATTTGACTTATTTTGCTTAGCATAATACCCTCTAGTTCCATCCATGTTGTTGCAAATGGTAAGATTTCATTTTTGATGGCTGTGTAATATTCCATTATATATATGTACCACATCTTTATCTAGTCATCTGTTGATGTACATCTGGGCTCCTTCCACAGTTTGGCTATTGTGGGCATTGCTGTTATCAACATTGGGGTGCAGGTGCCCCTTTGGATCACTATATTTTTATCCTTGGGATAAATACCTAGTAGTGCAATTTCTGGGCCACAGGGTAGCTCTATTTTCAACTTTTTGAGGAACGTCCATACTGTTTTCCAGAGTGGCTACACCAGCTTGCATTCCCACCAACAGTGTAGGAGGGTTCCCCTTTCTCTGCATCCTCACCAACATCTGTCATTTGCTGACTTGTTAATTTTAGCCATTCTGACTGGTGTGAGATGGTATCTCATTGTGGTTTTGATTTGTATTTCCCTCAGCAGTGATGTGGAGCATTTTTTCATGTGTCTGTTGGCAATTTGGATGTCTTCTTTGGAGAAATGTCTGTTCATGTCTGTTCATGTCTTCATGTCTTCTGCCCATTTCTTGATTGGATTATTTGATCATTTGTTGTTGAATTTGAGAAGTTCTTTATAGATCTTGGATACTAGCCCTTTATCTGATATGTCATTTGCAAATATCTTCTCCCATTCTGTCGGTTGTCTTTTGGTTTTGTTGACTGTTTCCTTTGCTGTGCAAAAGCTTTTTAACTTGATCAAGTCCTAATAGTTCATTTTTGCTTTTGTTTTCCCTTGCCTTTGGAGATATGTCTAGTAAGAAGTTGCTGTGGCCAAGGTCACAGAGGTTGCTGCCTGTGTTCTCCTCCAGGATTTTGAAGGATTCCTGTCTCATAATTTGGTCTTTTATCAATTTTCAGTCTATTTTTGTGTGTGGTGTAAGGAAATGGTCCAATTTCATTCTTCTGCATGTGGCTGTCCAATTTTCCCAGCATAATTTATTGAAGAGATTGTCTTTTTCCCATTACATGTTTTTTCCTGCTTTGTCAAAGATTATTTGACCATAGAGTTGAGGGTCCATATCTGGGTTCTCTCTTCTGTTCCATTGATCTCTGTGCCTGTTTTTGTGCCAGTACCATACTGTCTTGATGATTACAGCTTTGTAATAGAGTTTGAAATCTGGCATTGTGATGCCACCAGCTTTGCTTTGCTTTTTTAACATTCCTTTGGCTATTTGGGGTCTTTTATAGTTCCATACAAATTTAAGATTATTTGTTCCAGTTCTGTGAAAAAAGTTGATGGTATTTTGATAGAGATTGTATTGATTCTGTAGATTGCTCTAGGTAGCATAGACGTTTTCACAATATTTTTTCTTTCAATCATGAGCATGGAACATTTTTCCATTCCTTTGTGTCTTCCTCAATTTCTTTCATGAGTATTCTATAGTTTTCTGAGTACAGATCCTTTGCCTCTTTGGTTGGGTTTATTCCTAGGTATCTTATTGTTTTGGGTGCAATTGTAAGGGGGATCAACTCCTTACAACTTTCTACATAGTCTCAAATGCCAGAGGATTTGGTCCATCTTTGTCAAGGTGGATAGAAACTTCACACCGTGCCAGAAGTGGCTCTCTGTTCAAGGAACTTCAATCTTCATTTTAGATCAGCTACAGAAAATGTAGCTACATCCATACACATTGGAAATCCCTTTATCTTCCTTTTTAATAGTAAATACCTACATCTTTTTCTCTCTTCCCCTTTCACACCTCCACAGGCTAGCTTGTCCCACCTCACCTTACTTTAGGACTTCTGGGGGGGGAAATACAGCATAGTGCAACAAATCTGAGCCATGGAATCCAAAATCCCAGTTCCTATAATGATCACTTTGCGACCCAGGGAAAGCCAAATTCTCCGAGCTTTACCTCCTTCAACCAGCAAATGATGGAAATGCCACTCTATCACACAGTAGGCTCTTAATATTTTCTTTCCTCCATACTATGTTCTGCCAGCTTAGACTTCATATCACCAACAGACCCCCTCCTGAAACATCACTTATTAATTTTCTACCCCAAAACTCCAAAACCTACTTGTTCATAGAATAAATAATAATTCCTGTATTTTTTATTATGAGGGCTCTGAGCTCTCTGGAAACTGACTCCAAACTTTTTTTTTCCCCAAAATGCCTTTGGTGATCTCTGTCTTGGTTAAATGAACCAATCTCTACTCTCTAGAGTATTACAACTCTAATTCTTTTTCCTCTATTGTGTTTGACTTATTGCAGTTTAATTTACATGCAGTAAAATGTGCAATCTGAGATGTACAACTCAGTGACATTTTATACATGCATACACCTATGTAACTATCACCCAGTGCAAGCTGCAGAACATTTCTATGAGCCCAGAATGTTCCTTAATTCCCATTCCCAACTGATTTCCTCCACACCCCAAGTGTGAATCACTTTTCTGACTTTTATCCCCATATATTCATTTTGTTTAATTTTGAATTTCATACAGATAGAAGTCAACCATATGTACTCTTTTTTGTCTAGGTTCTGTAACCCATCATAATGCATTTGAGATTCATCAATTTTGTTGCATGTGTTGGTAGTTTATTCCTTTTTATCACTGGATAGTACCCCATTGGGTGAATATGCTACCATTTGTTTAGCCATTGTCCTCTTGATGGACTTTTGGGTTGTTTCCAATTTTTGCTGAAGCTTCATTAATTTTTACAAGCAAGCCATCCCATCTGTTTTACTCTCTGCTTCCCAATCCCTCTCAAGAGCTCACCCAAACCCAGATGTCTTTCCCAACCACAGAGAACCCCATTGCTGACTCCTCTTTTTTTCTCCCTGCTGCTGATGATAACAGTGACTTCTGCTGTCTAGAACTATTATATACCTGAGTCACATGCTGCTTTAAGTTATTTTCTCCTGAGACAGGGCTCCCCAAATTAGATGGAAAAGTAAAACAAATCACAGGTGTTGCCCTATATTTCTTTACATGCATCATAGCTTCTAGCACTGTGCCATAGGCAATATTTGTTAAATGAATACAATTTCAACTTCACATAATCTTCATAATAGCTCAATGATATAAAAATATTAACAACTTCCATAAACAACAACATAATTAGTTGGGTGCCTGCTCTGAGCCAGATGCTCACACCTGAATTCCATTGTCAGCTTTACCTCTAGCTGGCTAGGTTTATTTGACAAGTTACACAGCTACTCAAAATCTCAGCTGCAGGGTCTGTAAAGTAAGAATATTAGTTCTTATTGATATGAGGTTTATTTAAGGCACAGTGCTTTGCCAATGCCAGGAACCCCAAAAATGCTTAATAAATGTTGGTTGTTATTATCTCATTTAATTTTCATTAATATCATTAAATTTCACTAAATTCCACAGGTTTGGAAGCATTTCAACCACCATTCTCTATCCCTTATTACCATCATTAGCACATGACAGCCAAGCATTCATTTGCTTGCTTTCTGCCTTTCCTCATTAACGTGCAAGCTGCCTGAGGGCAAGGACTTTGCCTCCTTTATTACTCATTCTATTCCCATCCATGGAAAAATGCCTGGCATACAGTGGATTCTCAATAAATATTTATTGAATATGTGAATGAATGAATATAATATCCACCATTTTATGGGTGAGACACTGAAGCTGAAAGCTTTAAATTAACTTAGTCTTCTGGCTCAGAGGCAGACCCTTCTTTCATTTCCCCAGCAAGCCACCTCTCTGCCTGACTTTGACCTGTAGTGGGGATCCCAGTACTCAACTAAAGAGTCCATCTAGTGATTGATAGTTTGGATTTTCAGAAAGTTCTTCCTTATCCTGAGCTGACAACTCTCTCCCTGTGCAAAATTACAGTGTCTCTGAGTTGAAAGGGACCTCAGGTAAAGATCCCAGTGCCTGGGGACCCAGCAGTTCCTGTTTGCCCCTGATATGTCATGCTGGAGGCAGCATTTAATTCAAATGAGAAGTGACACCCATATCCTAATGCCTCAGCTGCCAGCAAAGGGCCAGTGACAACTTCCATTACACAGAAGGGTGAGCCAGGTGTCCTAGAAAAACTTCAGCTTCTCCAATCCCATCTACCTAATTAGATTCTCTCCGCAGAGTTAGCTGGATCCTTTCCTCTGTGTCAGGTCCTAAGTTCTGCTTTAAAATGTGTGCTGCTTCAGTGCTGCAGTCCTCTAAAGAAAGAAATGCAGCTGGTGATCTGAACCACAGGAGCTGAGCTGAGCAATTGGAAGGATGAAGGCAAGGAGAACTGGGAGAGGGAAAAATGAACATTGAAATATACCCACTTCCATATTTAGCAGAAGATATTCGGTTTTAAGGCATTGATTTGTGGGAAGTGTTCAACCTCATTTAAGATCTTAGTTTGGGGATTTGGAGGGAAAATACTTCTTTCCATCTCATCTTGGGTTCTGTAGGATGCTCAGATGTCTGACTTAGAAAACCTTTATATGAAACTGTTATCATTAACTCCAGTTATCATGGACTTCCTTCTCTTCCTGGTTCTGAGAATTGTATGCCAGGGGTTGTAAAGCTCTGCACCCAGGTACTCAGGAATGCATTAGCAAAAGAACTGCAGAGCTGCCGATGAGGTGTGCTGGTGGCAGAGGAGCTTTGAGATGCTCTGGGGAAGGGTTGCACTGATTTCAGTCTGTTTTACTGATGATACAACGTAGACATCAGACTCGTGTTTTTGTATGTTTACGTGCATATGAATTGGAACAACTACAAATCAAGCAAAATTTAGGAAAAAAAATATTTGCTATGAGTTCAGAGTAGAAATGATATTCCCATGTTGAGCAGTATATTTTGCATAAAGAGAAATGTAATACACTATTTTCAGTACATTTTTAATACAAAATTCAAGACATGGGAAAATAAGACATAATTTTTGAAATGGAGAAAAATCTCAGAAAATCTGAGTCTTATATGAATGCCTTCTGTTTGCAGAAGTCCATGATATGGCCATCGGTAAACACAAAGAGCACCTGTAGTTCCTATCAGTCACCCCCATAGAAGTGTTTTCTTTAGCCATGTGCAAGGCCCTGAGGAGGGGAAGCTGCAGACATAAATCAAATAGAACTTGTAGTATGTTGAAGGAGGAATGATGTTTGTGCAGTTGCTATGGGACATGGTCTGTAGTGATAAATACACAGTGAACCACCGTAGGAAAAGTGGACTGGAGCACCCCAAGGGGAGAGATTGTATGTTATCATTACAGCTGATGACTCATGATATAAATCTACAGAATCAATTTAATGTAATTAATTTAAGACAAAAAAGGGGGGATACCCTGAGGCATGTGTGAGTTACCAGAGTGAAGGGGACATTTCTATGCACTTAGGTGTTGGGGGTTTGGTGTACTGCTTGAGGGTAAGGGTAGGGATAGGATATCATGGGAGCAGGGCACTGAAGGACAGGGGAGGCCAACTGAAGAGGACCTTATGTCAGGTGGAAGAGTCAAGCCTAGATACAGAAGGTGATACAGGAAGCACCAGGGGCTTCTGAGCAAGAGGGTATAGGAAAAGCCTTCTGTTAACCAAAATGGCTCTTACAGACCAGTTCCTGGTTCCTTTTCCTCCTCCTACCAGGTGAGGTAAGGGTCTCCCGGAAAAGGTGACATTGGGGGTGATACTGTAATAATGAGAAGAGAAGATTTACATGAGACTGAGGGGAACAGAGACAAGTAAGGCAAGCAAGATCGAGCCTCTGTCCTGCTCCACAGTCCTTCCTTTTTTTTTTTTTACTTGTTCAAAATTTATTTATTTATTTATTTATTCATTTATTTCTTTATTTTAATTTTATTCTGTTATGTTAGTCACCATACAATACATCATTAGTTTTTGATGTAGTGATCCACGATCCATTGTTTTCGTATAACACCCAGTGCTCCATGCAGCACATGCCCTCCTTAATACCCATCACTGGGCTAACCAATCCCCCCTCCCTCCTCCCCTCTAAAACCCTGTTTGTTTCTCAGGTCCATAGTCTCTCATGGTTCATCTCTCCCTCCAATACCCCCACCCATTTTTCCCTTCCTTCTCTTAATGTCCTCCATGTTATTCCTTATGTTCCACAAATAAGTGAAACCATATGATAATTGACTTTCTCTGCTTGACTTATTTCACTTAGCATAATCTCCTCCAGTCCCATCCATGTTGATGTAAAAGTTGGGTATTCATCTTTTCTGATGGCTGAGTAATATTCCATTGTATATATGGACCACATCTTCTTTATCCATTCATCTGTGAAGGGCATCTCGGCTCTTTCCACAGTTTGGCTATTGTGGACATTGCTGCTATGAACATTGGGGTGCATATGGCCCTACTTTTCACTACATCTGTGTCTTTGGGGTAAATACGCAGTAGTGCAATTGCTGGGTCATAGGGTAGCTCTATTTTCAAATTTTTGAGGAACCTCCACACTGTTTTCCAAAGTGGCTGTACCAACTTGCATTCCCACCAACAGTGTAAGAGGGTTCCCCTTTCTCCACAACCTCTCCAACATTTGTTGTTTCTTTCCCTGTCCATTTTGGCCATTCTAACTGGTGTAAGGTGGTATCTCAGTGTGGTTCTGATTTGGATTTCCCTGATGGCTAATGATGATGAACATTTTTTCATGTGTCTGTTAGCCATTTGTATGTCTTCTTCAGAGAAGTGTCTATTCATCTCTTCTGCCCACTTTTTGACTTGATTATTTGTTTTTTGGGTGTTGAGTTTGAGAAGTTCTTTATAGATTTTGGATACCAGCCCTTTATCTGTAGTGTCATTTGCAAATATCTTCTCCCATTCTGTGGTTGCCTCTTTGTTTTGTTGACTGTTTCCTTTGCTGTGCAGAAGGATTTTATCTTGATTCAGTCCCAAAAGTTCATTTTTGCTTTTGTTTCACTAGCTTTTGGAGATGTATCTTGAAAGAAGTTGCTGTGGCTGATGTCAAAGAGGTTACTGCCTATGTTCTCCTCTAGGATTTTGATGCATTCCTGTCTCACATTGAGGTCTTTCATCCACTTTGAGTTTATCTTTGTGAATGGTGTTAGAGAATGGTCGAGTTTCATTCTTCTGCATGTGGCTGTCCAATTTTCCAAGCACCATTTATGGAAGAGACTGTCTTTTTTCCATTGCATGTTTTTTCCTGCTTTGTCAAAGATTATTTGACCATAGAGTTGAGGGTCCATATCTGGGTTCTCTATTCTGTTCCACTGGTCTGTATGTCTGTTTTTGTGCCAGTACCATGCTGTCTTGGTGATCACAGCTTTGTAATACAGCTTGACATTGGGCAACGTGATGCCCCCAGCTTTGTTTTTCTTTTTCAACATCTCCTTGGCGATTCGGGGTCTTTTCTGATTCCATACAAATTTTAGGATTGTTTGTCCCAGCACTTTGAAAAATGTCATTGGAATTTTGATTGGGATGGCATTGAAGGTATAGATTGCTCTGGGTAGCATAGACGTTTTAACAATGTTTATTCTTCCGATCCATGAGCATGGAATATTTTTCCATCTTTTTGTGTCTTCTTCAATTTCTTTCATGAGTGTTTTGTAGTTCCTAGAGTATAGATCTTTACCTCTTTGGTTAGGTTTATTCCGAGGTATCTTATGGTTTTTGGTGCTAGTGTAAATGGAATCGTTTCTTTAATTTCTCTTTCTACAGTTGCATTGTTAGTGTATAAGAAAGCAACTGATTTCTGTGCATTGATTTTGTATCCTGCCACATTACTGAATTGCTGGCTGAGTTCTAGTAATTTGGGGGTGGAGTCTTTTGGGTTTTCCACATAAAGTATCATGTCATCTGCGAAAAGAGAGAGTTTGACTTCTTTGCCAATTTGAATACATTTTATTTCTTTTTGTTGTCTGATTGCTGTTGCTAGGACTTCTAGTACTATGTTGAACAACAGTGGTGAGAGTGGGCACCCTTGACGTGTTCCTGATCTTAAGGGAAAGGCTCTCAGCTTTTCCCCATTGAGGATGATATTCGCTGTGGGTTTCTCATAGATGGATTTTATGAACTTGAGGAATGTTCCCTCTATCCCTATACTCTGGAGAGTTTTAATCAGGAAAGGATGTTGTATTTTGTCAAATGCTTTTTCTGCATCAATTGAGAGGACCATATTGTTCTTCTCTCTCCTCTTATTAATGTGTTCTATCACATTGATTGATTTGCGAATGTTGAACCACCCTTGCATCCCGGGGATAAATCCCACTTGGTTGTGGTGGATGATCCTTTTAATGTATTGTTGGATCCTAGTAGCTAGGATTTTGTTGAGGCTTTTGGAATCCATATTTAACAGGGATATCGGTCTGAAATTCTCCTTTTTGATGGGGTCTTTGCCTGGTTTGGGGATTAAGGTAATGCTGGCCTCATAGAATGGGTTTGGAAGTTTTCCTTCTGTTTCTATTTTTTGAAACAGCTTCAGTAGAATAGCTATTATTTCTTCTTTGAATGTTTGGTAGAATTCCCCAGGGAATCCATCAGGCCCTGGACTTTTGTTTTTTGGGAGGTTTTTGATCACTGCTTCAATCTCATTACTGGTTATTGGCCTATTCAGGTTGTCAATTTCTTCCTGTTTCAGTCTTGGCAGCTTATAGGTTTCCAGGAAGGCCTCCATTTCATCCAGATTGCTCAGTTGATTGGCATATAGTTGTTGATAATAATTTCTAATAATTGTTTCTATTTCCTTGGTGTTGGTCATGATCTCTCCCCTTTCATTCATAATTTTAATAATTTGGGTCCTTTCTCTCTTCTTTTGGATAAGTTTGGCCAGTGGTTTATCAATCTTATTAATTCTTTCAAAGAACCAACTTCTAGTTTCATTGATCTGATCTACTGTGCTTCTGGTTTCTAATTCATTGATTTCTGTTCTAATTTTAATTATTTCTCTTCTAATGCATGGCTTAGGCATCGTTTGTTGCTTTTTTTTCTAGTTCTTTAAGGTGTAGAGTTAGTTGGTGAATTCGGGATTTTTCTATTTTTTGAGTGAGGCTTGGATGGCTATGTATTTCCCCCTTAGGACTGCCTTGCAGTATCCCATAGGTTTTGGACTGATGTGTTTTCATTCTCATTGATTTCCATGAATTGTTTAAGTTCTTCTTTGATTTCTTGGTTGACCCAAACATTCTTGAGCAGGGTGGTCTTTAGCTTCCAAGTGTTTGAATTTCTGCCAAATTTTTTCTTGTGATTGAGTTCCAGTTTTAAAGCATTGTGGTCTGAGAATATGCAGGGAATAATCTCAATCTTTTGGTATTGGTTGAGACCTGATTTGTGACCCAATATATGGTCTATTCTGGAGAAAGTTCCATGTGCGCTCGAGAAGAATAAGTATTCTGTTGTTTTAGGGTGGAATGTTCTGTAAATATCTATGAGGTCCATCTGGTCCAATGTATCATTCAAGGCTCTTGTTTCCTTGTTGATTTTCTGCTTAGATGATCTGTCCATTGCTGAGAGTGGAGTATTGAGGTCTTCTACAATTAACGTATTGTTATCAATATGACTCTTTATTTTGGTTAACAGTTGGCTTATGTAGATGGCTGCTCCCATGTTGGGGGCATAGATATTTATAAATGTTAGATCTTCTTGTTGGATAGACCCTTTAAGAATGATATGGTGTCGGGGCACCTGGGTGGCTCAGTTGGTTAAGCGACTGCCTTCGGCTCAGGTCATGATCCCAAGGTCCTGGGATCGAGTCCCACGTCGGGCTCCCTGCTCAGCGGGAAGCCTGCTTCTCCCTCTCCCACTCCCCCTGCTTGTGTTCCCGCTCTCGCTGTGTCTCTCTCTGTCAAATAAATAAATAAAAATTTTAAAAAAAAATAAAAAAAAAAAAGAATGATATGGTGTCCTTCTGTGTCTCTTATTACAGACTTTAGTTAAAATCTAATTTGTCTGATATAAGAATTGCTACCCCAGCTTTCTTTTGAGGTCTGTTGGCATGAAAGATGGTTCTCCATCCCTTCACTTTCAGTCTGGATGTATCTTTACGTTCAAAATGAGTCTCTTGTAGGCAGCATATGGATGGGCCCTGTCTTTTCATCCAATCTGCAACCCTGTGCCATTTTATGGGAGCATTTAGGCTATTCACATTGAGAGTGATTATTGAATGATATGATTTTATTGTCATCATGTTGCCTGTGAAGTCCTTGTTTCTATAGATTATCTCTGTAAATTTCTGTTCTATATCAGTCTTTGGGTCTTTCTCCTTTTAGAGAAACCCCCTTAATATTTCTTGCTGGGCTGGCTTAGTGGTCACATAGTCTTTCAACTTCTGCCAGTTGTGGAAGCTCTGCATCTCTCCATCCATTCTAAATGAAAGCCTTGCCAGATAAAGTATTCTTGGCTGCATGTTCTTCTCATTTAGTACCCTGAATATGTCTTGCCAGGCCTTTCTGGCTTCCCAGGTGTCTGTCGATAGGTCTGACGTTATTCTGATGTTCCTCCCTCTGTACGTAAGGAATCTCTTCCCCCTAACTGCCCTTAAGATGGTTTCCTTGGTTCTAAGATTTGCAAGTTTTACTATTACATGCCGGGGTGTTGGCCTGTTTTCCTTGATCTTAGGAGGGGTCCTCTCTGCCTCTAGGACTCAAATGTTTGTTTCATTCCCCAGATTAGGGAAGTTCTCAGCTACGATTTGCTCAAATACATCTTCTAGCCCTCTCTCTCTCTCTCCACTCCCTCCGGGATTCCAATGATTCTGACATTGGAATGCCTCATGGTGTCACTTATTTCTCTGATTCCATTTTCATGGATTCTGAGTTGTTTTTCCCTGGCCTCCTCTTTTCCCTTTTTATCTATTATACTGTCTTCCAGATCGCTTATTCTCTCTTCTGTCTCAGTTACCCTAGCTGTTAGATTATCTAGATTGGATTGGATCTCATTGATAGCATTTTAAGTTCTGCCAATTCACCTTTTATTTCTGCCCTTGGAGACTCTATGTTGCCATTAATTGATTTCTCCATTCTAGCCATTGTCTTCACAATTGCTAGCCTGAATTCCATCTCCGACATCTTGGTTATATCTGCATCCATTTGTAAATCTGCAGCATAAGTCATAATCTCTGAGTCTTTTCTGTTTTGGGGGCTCCTCCTCCTAGTCATTCTGTTGATGGGTGTTTGAGGGAATGTATGGAGTTCAAATTATTGACCAGAACCCAAGCAAGATGCACCTGTTTTCTTGGGACCTTAGGGTTGCTGGCCTCTTGTTTTCCCAGCCTGTCTTCTATGGGAGGGGCCTGCCGCGCTGTTACTCAGGCAACCCTGTTTGGGCGGAGTTGCCCTGCGCCCCTGTGGTGAGGGATGGGCTCAGTGGTAATCAGTCTTTGGGGCTTTTGTTCTCTGGCGCCTTTCCCTGGTGGCTTTCCGCGTCTCTTCCGCGAGTCAGAGCAGAAGAGACCATTTCCAACCCCCTGCCTCAGAGCAGAGAGACCTCAGTCTATTCTTCAGTGAGCTCTCCAGGCCACACCATCTCTGTTTCTGTCCGTGCTGCTATAAACTGCAGCATCCTGGGTTGTGCGCCCCTCCGCAGTGCTCCCAGTCCTGCCTCCAGGTCGGGGCATGTCTCTTCCCTTTGTGCTTCTAAAACCACCAGCTGCTCCCAGTTCACAAGCGTGCGACTCCACCGCTTGGGGTCCTGTCCCGGGGACTGCAGTTCACGTGGGCGCGACTCCGCCACTCTGGGATTGCAGTTCACCAGCGGGACCCCGGCTCACCGGGTTTCCATCTTGGAGGCTGCAGTTCACGTGCGCACGACTGTCGCTCCGGGTTTCTGTCCGGGTGGCTGCAGTTCGGGTGTGTGCGACCCCGCTGTTCTGGTCCTCCACCCCGGGGGCTGCCCTAAAATCCTTTCCCAACGCTACCAGTCTGCGAGTCTGTGCCCGTCCGCAGCGCGCGGGACTGTCACTCACCAGCAGTGTAGGATCCCCATGTCCAGGCACCCTCCCGCTGCCGTTTATCCTCCGATATCTGCCCGCAGAATCACGGCTCTCCACTTCATACCTCAAAACCAACCGCCTGCGATATTCTGTTTGTAGAGATCCAGATCTTCTTACATCTCAGGCTGGTTTCGTGGGTACTCAGAGTGGTCTGGTAGATATCCAGCTCAATTCTGGGGACTAGTTGAAATAGGGTCCCCTACTCCTCTGCCATCTTTCCCTCCTCCTCTCCACAGTCCTTCTGTCAAGCCTGTGTTTCATCCTCCAGCATCCATGCTGGGGCCACAAGAAGACTGAAACAGAAACAACCACTCCTTAGACAAAACCTCCCTAACCAAAGGCCTTTGCTCCAGTTCCAAGCAAGAACCCCTCATCCTCATCCTCTTCCTCAAGTTCCTTTGATGAGGGATGGAAGAATGCTTTAAAATACAAAAACCTCTACTGCAGAATTCTGATGTAGGGTCAAATTAAAGCATCTCATTAGTTCCACATACAGGAGTTACTAACCATGATGGTCCTAAGCCACTGCCCCTTTCAAAGACTCAGGTTGTGGGAGTGGAGGGAATTGAGGGGAAAAGGGGCACATGGCATGAGAAATGAAGAGGTTGGGAAGAGTCATTGGAGAGGGAAGAAAAAAAGCAGAATATAAAAGCAGGGGGGCTATTGACTTCTCCATTCTGGCTAGGATCAATCCTACATTTCCATTTTTGGAAAATAAAGCACTTGACACATCAAGGAAGCTATAATAGGCCACAGTAGAAGGTCTTCTCTTTAGAGTTGTATCAGTATCAAATGTCAACTTCATCTCCTGGTACTTATGCATAGCAAGTCATTAACAAGATATCACACACCCACACACGCTATCATAATGGATTATGATTTTTTATTGAGGCAGTGTCATCTTGGCATATTATCTTCCATTTTTGTTCATGGAAAAAAATTAAACATTCACCCATACTTAGAACTAAAATACCTTTTAATATTAGAAATGTATTGTTTAAAGGAAATTAATTTTTGTTATGGTTAATAGGAAACAAAAGATATGTGGAAGGAACACAGCATGAGGAAAGAGTATGCGTGTTGAAATTCTTTATCTCCTTCCTTGTGTGTGACATGAACATAGTGCTGTGGACATTCCTGGGTCTCTGAAGCTTCACACATAGAGTGGTACATCAGTCTTATAGGATTCACATCATGGTGGCATAAATTAAAGAAAGAATTCATGGAAAACTGTTTCATGGTCACCTAGTAAATTCTCAAGAAAAGTTAAATACTTCTGACACGAACTAGGCTCTTTAAACTACTAATAAAATTAAGAAGAAGACAAAATGCCCACATTCTCACATTTTTAAATAATCCATGTGGATACATTCTGTAATGAAAACATGTCATGGTCAAGTTTGAAAAACCCAAATAATATAGAAAAATAAAAGTGGTGAAAGAAACTGTCCTTCCCCACATTCCAAGTGCTGTGGTCCAAAGTCACCAACATAACAGGCTCAAGTAATTCCTTCAAGACCAATTTTTTTATGCATTTGTCAGTGTATACTTGTTTATGAATATAAAGATAATCATTCATATTTACACAACAGATAATAGTGTACATGTCTAATGATCTTTGTTTATTGTGCTTAGTAATATATGTTAGAGATCTTTCCATAATAATGTATGTATATCCTCTTCATATATTTTAATGGTTATAGAATAGCCTATTGTAATATTTATTTAGATTTTTAAAATACATTTTATTTGACCATTGCTTGTCTACTGTTGTTTGTTTAATCATAAACAGAACTGTGCCGAACATTCTAGTTCTCATAACTTGGCCAACTTTTCCTGGTACAAATCAAAGGATTGGAATCATTGAATCCAAGCACTCAGCTTTTTTTGTTTTCCTCTGAAGAGAAGTAGTAATTTACACATTTTTCTAGTACCAACATTATCAAATTATAATTTTTGTCAGTGAATAGATGAAAAAGTTTATCTCATTTCACTTAAAAATATTTGAGTGTGTTTTAAGAGTATGAATGGCCCTCCAGAAGCTCCCAGAACAATTTGCAGAACTGACCTTCCAAAGCATCTGGTATCTCAGTCAAACCAAGAAACAGGAAAGTCAGGAAGCCTCTGAGCCTATTGCTGGCTCTAGTATCACACCCTCTCAACATGGCTCTTGGAGTCAGAAAGATGCCTCCACACCTGATAACTTGGGGAAATCACCATTAAGTTGAGATCTGGATCAGAGACAACCACCACCTTCATAATTGTTGATCTTGTCCACTAACATCTTCTTTTTAGTATTTTCTGTCTTTTTGCAGTGTGGCTATGTGGGATAGGATATGTGTCTATGTATGATATTAGGATATGTGGGGTGTCTGTGTGTGTGTGATTTCCTTCTTATATTTTAAAAGATCCAGAGTCTCCTTATGGTTTTTCAAGTAATTACATGGTCATGTCTGTCTCTTTGCCACAGGATAAATGTCATATGCAGAAGTTTAGCTGCTCAGCCTCTTCAAGACTGGCATACATCTTGGAAGAACCAACCCACCATATTTACAGTGTTATTCTAACAGTGAACCACACTTTCACACTTACCATTTGGATCATGGCATATTTTATTTTTGAAATACACTGAATTATATTTTTATGTGTAATTTTTAAAGTTTTATACCTTAATTTTCATAAGTAAAGTTGGTTCATACATTTCCATTATTGCTGCTATCTTTGTAAATTTTTGAGTGTCATAGTTAAAATAGCTGTGAAAATATCATCTATCAGGGATCTCTTAAAAACTCCCCCTACTCTTAGGTTAACATCAATTTCTCCTTATCTTTCACTTATTTTTGCTGCTACACTACTGTAAACACCTGTCCATCCTTTTATATTTAACCTTTTTGAGTCACACTGTTTTAGATATTTCCTGCATGTAATACATATTGGGCATTGCTCTTTGATGCAATCTGAGACTTTAGTTCTTTCAATAGATTAAAATTTATATCATTTTTCTATTGAACTAACAGAATCAGTCTCCCTAACATCTTCTTATGTAATTTTCTTCTTTTTAGTATTTTCTGTCTTTTTGCAGTATGGCTATGTAATTTCTAGGATATGTGGGGTGTCTGTGTGTGTGTGTGTGTGTGTGTGTGTG
>NC_058403.1:151795159-151865592 GCF_002201575.2 Neomonachus schauinslandi
ATTTTAAAAGATCCAGAGTCTCCTTATGGTTTTTCAAGTAATTACATTTATTTTTTACAGTACACTTACCTCTCTGTGTCATTTTTGTACAACCTATATAGAATGTCTTTTAAAGCAGGTGAAAAAATAAGAACCTTCCACCTCCTCTATTCCTTCTAGCTTTTCATATTTACTTTTGTTGTTGTTATTAGCATATTCTTATTATTATGTCTTCTACTGATGTACTCTACAACTTCCTTTTCCCCTTCCTAAGGTGCATCTAAATTAGGCAGAAGTTATTAACAGAGTATTTAAAAAATATATAAAGACATTTGCACTGTTTTTCTCACAACTTCCTTTATCATCCACCTCCAGGTTTTGTTTTCATTATATTTACTTTTATGTTGTCAGAGTTCCTAGTATTTACTTTCTGTGACCACGCTCCCAAAAGACGCTTGCTCTTCATTTCATATTTAAATGAATTCAATGTTCACTGTTAGTCCTGTTTCCATATTTCCCTGCTTCATAACCAGTCACATCTATGCCATTTTGTTGTCAAGTTCTTTTAACAAGAATATTTCATGTTCTTTTCCAATAAAAAAAATGGCCAAAAGACATGCCTGAGCAAAACAAAAAAGAACTTCAGTTGCCCACGAAACATGAAAAGAAGCTTTCATGTTGTTAATGATCAAAGGACTATCAAGTAACATATTATAACATTATTATTATTATTTGCTGTTGTGACAGTCTGCTAGTTGCCTACACCAATATCTATGCTCTTCTTCTCTATCAATATTTGCTTTTTACTTGAGTTTTTCATAGAGCATTTTGCCATTGCAAAAAAAAAAAAAAAACCAAAAAACCTGCAATTCACAATCTAACTTGTGACTAAGTATATTCACAGGGTGTTCTGGCGAATGAGATGTGATTGGAAGTTTAATATGGAATTTCTGGGAGTGCTTCTGAAAGAAAGTCAAGTCAGTTAAAAGGTGTTTTTTCCTACTGCTCTGTTTTCTCTCCTTCCAACTTGCAATGCACAGATCATGGCTAGAGTTCTCTAGTAGACTTTTTGTTGTTGTTGTAACATATTTTACCCTGAAGTAGAGAAGCTATGTGCTAGGATTGTGGAGATGAACATTAGGAGTTGAGGATGCTTAACACATAGTGAACTATTTCTAATTTTCTTATACTTGAGAAGGAAATAAAATTTTATATTGTTTTAACCAATATTATTTGGGTATTTCTGTTATGTGCAATGGAATCTATTTTAACTGACAAGTCTTCTACATTGAAAAAGATTTTTTAAATGTGTTGGCAGGAATGTGGAGAAATAGACAAATTCCTACATGGATAGGGAGAGTAAAAGTCAGTGAAAAATTTTGTACTATATATGCAAAACTCACAGATGTAATGATTTCACTCTAAAGAAAATGGTTATGATGAGTTATGATATTTCCATGCAATTAAATATTCTGAGGACAAGTTCAGTGTATACCAATTTTTTAAAATGCCCTAAAATGAACATTCTAAACAGTACTTTATATATTGTAGAATGTCCCTGCTTACAAACAAACAAATAAGAATGTAAGAGGAAAAAAAAGAGAGAGGGGGGAGGGAGAGATGTCATGGGGGAAAATATAAGAAAAGAATAAATGTAAGTCTAAGGGGAAAATTACAAAAACCATAATTGACTAAATATACGACATAATGTATTATTTCTGGAGACCAATTAAATACATTTATAGTCTTTTGGAATGTGACCCCAGTTATCTGACTTTAGGTGTAAAGTTTTTGGGTTTTTTTTTTTAAGATTTTATTTATTTATTTGAGAGAGTGGGAAAGAACGAGAGAGAGAGAGTGCACCAGCGTGGGGAAGAGCAGAGGAAGAGGGAAAAGCAGACTCCCCACTGAGCAGGGAGCCCCACCCAGGGCTCAATCCCAGGACCCTGTGATCATGACCTGAGCTGAAGGCAGACACTTAAAGGATTCACCCATCCTAGTGCCCCATAGGTGTAAAGTTTTCTTAACAGGATTGGAATGCCAGGAAGTGGTCTACAGCCTCTCTCCTCCCTTTTTTCCCTTACTCTAAATACTAACACACACCCTGAGTACTAAAATGGATGCTGGCTGAACATGGACAAGTCATCAGTGTTGTGAAAATCTGTGGAGATTTTCCTTTGACTTTTCATGCTGTTCTGAAACACTGAAAATATGCATCAAGGCCAGAGTGTATGGATCCTAAGAAAGAAGCAGGACTGGAAGAAATTAAATCTGAATTCAGTTCCCAAACAGCACTATAAAAGAGAGGAGTGGTTCCTGGCAGCAGGCTTAGAAGCTGTGTTCCTTGTCCATTCTTCTTTTCTGTATAACAGTTGTTTGAAGAGGAGGAACTCCTGTCATGGAGCTCAAGACCCGGGATCTGGGCCCTCAAAGAGGCTTTGAATTTTGAAGAATTAAAAACTAAAAGAATGGCCATGTGAAATTATAGAAGAGAGGGAATCCAATTCTGTGACTTCCAGGTTCTTAAGTATTTCCATGAGAGAAGAGAATTATTCATAATCAAGGGGTTAAATTCCAAACACAGGGTAGGTGCCCACACAGAAAACCACAGGAGAATCCTCATGTTGCACTTTGTAGCAGACACCCAGGAATCACAAGTGTTGGTGAAGATGTGGGAAAAAAAGGACCCTCATCACTATTGTTGGGAATGTAAATTGGTGCAGCCACCATGGAAAACAGTATGGAGGTTCCCCCCAAAATTAAAAAAAATAAAATTACCATATGATCCAGTAATTCCACTACTGGGTATTTACTGAAAGAAAATGAAAACACTAATTTGAAAAGATATAGGTACCACTATGTTTATTTGTTTATTGCAGCATTATTTACAATAGCCAAGATAGAGAAGCAGCCAAAGTGCCCATCCATACATGAATGAATAAAGATGTATTACACACACACACTAGAATATTATTCACCTATAAAAAAGGATGAGAGCTTATCATTTGCAGCTACATGGAAGGATCTAGAGAGTGTAATACTAAGAAAAAAATCAGAGAAAGACAAATACCATATGATTACACTCATATGTAGAATGAAAAAAAGAAAGAGAAAGAAGAAAGAAGAAAGAAGGGAAGGAAGGAAGGAAGGAAGGAAGGAAGGAAGGAAGGAAGGAAGGAAGAAGAAAGAAAGAAAGAAAGAAAAAGAAAGGAAAAAAAAGAAAGAAAGAAAGAAAAAAAAAACCAGACTCTTTAAACTCTTAAATACAGAAACAAACTGGTGGTCACCAGAGGGAGGTGGGTAGGGGGATGGGTGAAATAGGTGATGAGGATTAAGAGTACACTTATCTTGATGAGCACTGAGAAATGTATAGAATTATATTGTACACCTGAAACTAATATAACACTGCATATTAATTATACTTCAATTAAAAAAAAGAATCAGCATTCCCCTTTCTGCTACCACTTCTTACCCTTACTAGTCTTTTCTATAAGTGTGTGATTTTAACTTGCTTGATTCCTTTTTTGACTGACGTTTATCCATTCAAGGCCATTTCCCACCAACTTCATTGGAACAAAACCAAGATAAACATCATCTTCTCACAATAAGCACAAACTACAAAGGTATAATTTAAATATCTTCCTAGGAGTAGAAAAAAGTAGAAAAAAAAGACATTTGATATATAGCCCTAAATTGCTACCTAGGAACACTATATAGATATATATTCATACTGGATCTGCATAAGTATGTAAATTTTCTTTGCTTTCATCAACAGAGGTTATGATTATTTTTTTTAAATCTTACCAGTGTGACAGGAGAGGGGCATATGATATACATTTATTTGATTAAAAGTGAAGTTTAAAGTTTTGTTATTGACCATTTATACTTTGTCTCTTATATATCTCTTCATGTCTTTAAACCAATTTTTCATCTTTGTGTTCATTTTTCTTCTTAATTTATTTGTAATTGCACCTTGTGTATGAAGGATATTGACCCTGCGCCATAGTTTTTAATGGAAAATAATTTCTCATGCTTTCTTAAAGTTTGTCTTAAGTTATTTATAATAACATTCTAGGGTCTCCCCAATATTATCCAATTCAGGCAATCTCTGATTAAATACTGGAGTGTTGTTTCCTGGGGAAGGATTCTGTACTTTATTCTAGACATTTTGGAACAATACCATAGGTTTGAAGGAGGCAATTGACAATTTGGGGAGTTAAAGTCAATGAATCTAACTCTTTAACAAATGAGAATTTGAGATAAAATTATGTGAATATTTGTGTATATGTGTGCATGTCTGTGAACATATATTGTGTAACATAAGAATCAAATCCTTGTTTTTCCTTATATTCAGTCCTTGCTTATTTCTTGACTTTACTTTATGATAAAAGTTGATACATGTTTAAATAATTTTTAAATGAATGGATAAGTAAGCCAATAAGTAGGTAATAGAATTTTCTTCACTGATAACTTTTAAGGCAGTGTGATCAGTTCCCTTCCTAGCTATTTTTGCCTTTTTCCCTCAGAGACAAATTTAGTTCTGCTTTTTTTTTTTTTTTTTTTAGAAATCTGTGCCTCACAAGTTTCAATAAAAATTTTGTGTCCTGGGGCGCCTGGGTGGCTCAGTTGGTTAAGCGACTGCTTTCGGCTCAGGTCATGATCCTGGAGTCCCTGGATCGAATCCCGCATCGGGCTCCCTGCTCAGCAGGGGGTCTGCTTCTCCCTCTGCCCTCTTCCCTCTCATGCTCTCTGTCTCTCATTCTCTCTCTCTCAAATAAATAAATAAAATCTTTAAAAAAAAAATTTTGTGTCCTATAAATATTGAATCAAAGAGCACACTTTTCCGAGAAAGGTATATGGATGATTATTGGCATTCTGTTGTTTTATCATAAGTTTTCAGGACATAAATAAACAGTAGTCTGACTATATTGCCTGGTTCTGAAATGCAAGCTCAAATAATGATTCCCTTATTAGATAAAAATAAAAGTATCTTATTGAGTATAAATGTTACTACTAGGTAATTTTAAATGTCAAAGTCCATAAATACATCACTTATGGTATTAAGAGGGGGGTACATTTTCGGGCCTGGGAGAACAAGACCTGGACAGATGCATAACACTCTGACAAACACAGAATGGGTCACTCTGAGCTGGGATGACCTGGGGTCTACAATATAGGAAACCCCAAATACTCACACGTGCACATCAGGGGTCAAAGAGTCACAGATACAAATTAAGGAGCCGATGGCAAGAAGAGGTAGAAAGATATATCACATCACTACTTGAGGGTTAAAAGTTATTGAGTTAAGGGAGAAGCTATGTGATGTCACTGAAAAATCATATAGCCTTTGTAGTCAGACATACACAAACTATAGTCCTGGCTAAAATCATCTGAGTGATCTTAAGTGGGTTATTTATCCTCTAGGATATTCAATTCTCTTGTTTATGAAATTATAATAATGAAGCCAATCTCATAAGATTGTTCAAAAGGCCTATATGAAGTACTGTATAGGACATCTCTTTCCCTGCCTTACATCCTGATTTTTTACATTCACTCTGGCTGTGCTGTAATAACCCACATTACTCAGTTACAAACTGATAGCACCTTGCCTCAGCTCTGCTCAACACAATCTCTATCTTTCCTTCTCAGCATTCTCTGACAAAGAGTCACAGGGACCTTCCAGATACTCACACATGCATAACCTACAAGTCCTATGGGAACTCTTAATCAATGGGGCACAGGAGTTAGTGGATAAATGCTCTCTTCTTATGGCCCTTGAGATAGAAAATTTGGAGGTCTATTCTTTATGATTCCTCAGAAGATCTTGGAGGTTCTGACCTGAGAACTTACTTCTGACCTGCCTTTCCTTTCCTGTTTCACATTCCTAGTCCGTCTGTCCTGTTCCCCGTGATGACTTCTCAGACTGTATCATCTGCCCAAGAGCCCCTACCTCAAACTCTGTGTCTAGGAGGAACTTAGGTTAAGAAAAGTCTCTAGTCAAGCATATACTAAGTGACTTTGAACATTAATATCCTAATTTTGGATCCCTCCATTCTTTTGTTGTTGTTGTTGCTTTTTTGTTTTTTGTTTTTGCCCCCCCCCCCGCTTCTTTAAAAAACAAACTCATATCCCACCTAGGCTAACATCTTCTGCTTTAAAGTTGTGGTCCATTAAATACTGGGTGGAAAATATTAACTATGCTCACCAATTTTAACCCCTTTGGGACTAGGTCACTCATCAAATGTCATTTTTCTCTACATTTATCAAAAGCCAGCATCAGGCATTTAGAAGTCAGAAGGTAAGTTTACCATTCATGTATTGATTCACTCACACTCAGTAAATCAGTTAATTCCTGCTGAGTATCCCATACTCTGGAGGAATGTAAGGACATACAAATGCAATGTCTATTTTAACCTAAACCCTTCTCAGGACAAGAGAAAACATAAAAAAAATTTAAGAGTATTAATGTAACTTGTAATACCAGAAAAGTTACCAAAATTAGCTCCCCTTGTAAGGTACGGTCAATCTCCCCTAGGGAGATTGTGTGCTCATTACATCCTTCCTAGGTCTCTCAAAACAACTTTCCTTGTGTATTAGAAAGATAGACTCACATGGCTGATTCTCCAAGTAGACTGTGACCAATTCAAGGGCAAGTATCATGATTTATAAATCTCTACAGCTCAACATTCAGAAATTGGTAGCAATCAAAATATCATGTTGACTTGTCATCAGTTTATTCAGTGAAGGATATTCCACTTAAGCATACAGCCCTCTATTCCTATTCTCAGTGGTCATATAACATTTAAGGTGGTCTTTCTAAAATGTTTATCTACCTATGGTTATTTTCCTGCTTAAAACTCTTCAATGAGTTCCAATAATTTTTATGATAAAATTTAAGCCCTTTAACATGGTTTATGAGATTCTTTGTGAAATGGTTCTATGGCTTCATTTCTTGTCATTTTTTTTTTAAACTCTCTTCATGCACCAAACACAGAACTGTCTCATGAAAGTACTGAATATAAGAGTAACTACTATTATCAGAGGAGGAGCAAGATGGCAGAGGATTAGGAGACCTAAATGTCATCTTGTCCCAGGAATTCAACTAGGTCAGTATCAAACCATTCTGAACACCTACAAACTCAACAGGAGATTGAAGAAAATAATAGCAGCAACTCTCTGAACAGAAAAGCAACCACTTTCTGGAAGGGACCCAACAAGCAGGAAATCCTGAGAGACCCCTTCCTCCCCCAGGAGGAGCACTGCAGGAGTGCACCGCAGAAATCTGCTGGGTTTGGAGACTCCAAACGGGGTCGTGTGCCAGAGATACAAACACTTAGTCACAGGCCGGGTGAGCACGGAGTGCAGCCAGAGACCAGGGAGACAGGAATGATTGACTGCTTTTCTCTGGGGGCTCACTGAGGAGTGGGGCCCCCAGTTCCCAGCTCCTCAGGGGTGGAGATTGGGAGGCCACCATTTTCACTCTCATCATCCAAATCTGTACAGAAAGCTAGCAGGTAACAAAAGCTCCCGAGAGCAAATCCAAGCAGATTAATTAGCCTGGCCCCCAGCGAGGGTGGGGCAATTCCACCTCAGGCAAAGACATTTGAGAACCACTGCAATAGGCCCCTCCCCCAGAAGATCAGCAAGAACATGCAGCCAAGACCAAGTTTACCCATCAATGAGAACGGTAGAACTAGGGGTATACAGCACATAGAATTCATGGCTTTTTTCCCCATGATTCATTAGTCTTTCAAAGTTATTTTTTTAATTTTCTTTTTCTATTTTTTTTAATTTTTCTTTTTCCCTTTTTCAACCAACATCTTATCAATCCCTTGTTAAAAAATCTTTATTATTTTTCATTTTTATACTCATATTCTATCCCTTCATTTTAACTAACCTTACTTTTGGTATATATCTAAGTTGTTCTCTCTTTAAAATTTTGGGATACAGTTTCTTCTAACAGACCAAAATATACCTAAATCTCTAGTGTATGGCTTTGTTCTAGTCTCCTGTCTGATCACATTCTCTCCCTTTATTTTTTTAATTTCTCTTCTTTCTTTTTTCAACCAAATTCTTATCTTATCAGTTCCTTTTAAAAATCTTTATAATTTTCATCTTTATAGTCATATTCCATCCCTTCATCGTATTTACACTTATTTTTGTACATATATAAGTTTTTCTTTCTTTAAAATTTTGGGAGGCACTTTCTTCTAACAGAACAAAATATGCCCAAATCTAGTGTGTGGCATTGATCTATTCACCAGCCTGATCATATTTGATCATATTCTTTCTTTTTTCTTTTTTCTTTCCTTCCCTTTCTTTTCCCCAGCTTCAGGTCTCTTCTGATTTATTTAGTGTATATTTTTCTGGGGTCACTGTTACCCTGTTAGCATTTTGTTCTCTCATTGATCTGTTCTCCTTTGGACAAAATGACAAGATGGAAAAACTCACCTCAAAAAAAAGAACAAGAGGCAGTACCAACTGCCAGGGACCTAATCAATAATACAGACATTAGTAAGATGTCGGACTAGAGATCAGAATGACAATTTTAAATATACTAGCTGGGCTTGAAAAAAGCATGGAAGATATTAGAGAAACCCTTCCTGGAGAAATAAAAGAACTAAAATCTAACCAAGTCAAAATCAAAAAGGCTATTAATGAGGTACAATCAAAAATGGAGGTTCTAACTGCTAGGATAAATGAGGCAGAAGAGAAAATTAGTGATATAGAAGACCAAATGATGGAAAATAAAGAAGCTGAGAAAAAGAGAGATAAACAACTACTGGATCACGAGGGCAAAAACCGAGAGATAAGTGATACCATAAGATGAAACAATATTAGAATAATTGGGATACCAGAAGAAGAAGAAAGAGAGAGGGGGGCAGAAGGTATATTGGAGCAAATTATAGCAGAGAACTTCCCTAATTTGGGGAAGGAAACAGGCATCAAAATCCAGGAGGCCCAGAGAACCCCCCTCAAAATCAATACAAACAGGTCAACCCCCTGACATCTAATGGTAAAACTTACGAGTCTCAGAGACAAAGAGAAAATCCTGAGAGCAGCTCGGGAGAAGAGATCTGTAACCTACAATGGTAGAAACATTAGATTGGCAACAGACCTATCCACAGAGACCTGGCAGGCCAGATAGGACTGGCAGGATATATTCAGAGCACTAAATGAGAAAAATATGCAGCCAAGAATACTATATCCAGCTAGACTGTCATTGAAAATAGGAGAGATAAAAAGCTTCCAGGACAAACAAAAGAGCCCAGGGCCAGATGGCTTCCCAGGGGAATTCTACCAAACATTTCAAGAAGAATTAATACCTATTCTTCTGAAACTGTCCCAAAAAATAGAAATGGAAGGAAAACTTCCAAACTCATTTTATGAGCCCAGCATTACCTTGATCCCAACACCAGACAAAGACCCCATCAAAAAGGAGAATTACAAACCAATATCCCTGATGAACATGGGTGCAAAAATTCTCACCAAAATACTAGCCAATAGGATCCAACAGTACATTAAAAGGATTATTTTTCACGACCAAATATGATTTATTCCTGGGCTGCAAGGTTTGTTCTACATCTGCAAATCAGTCAACATGATACAATACATTAATAAAAGAAAGAACAAGAATCATATGATCCTCTCAACAGATTCAGAAAAAGCATTTGACAAAGTACAGCATCCTTTCTTGATTAAAACTCTTCAGAGTGTAGGGATAGAGAGTACATACCTCAATATCCTAAAAGCTATCTGTGAAAAACCTACAGCGAATATCATTCTCAATGGGGAAAAACTGAGAGCTTTTCCCCTAAGGTCAGGAACATGGCAGGGATGTCCACTATCACCACTGCTATTCCACATAGTATTAGAAGTCCTAGCCACAGCAATCAGACAACAAAAAGAAATTAAAGGAATCTGAATCAGCAAAGAAGAAGTCAAACTCTCACTCTTCGCAGATGATATGATACTTTATGTGGAAAACGCAAAAGACTATACCCCAAAACTGCTAGAACTCATACAGGATTCAGTAAAGTGGCAGGATATAAAATCAATGCACAGAAATCAATTGCATTTATATACACCAACAAGAAGACTGAAAAAAAGAGAAATTAAAGAGTCGATCTCATTTACAATTGCACACAAAACCATAAGATACCTAGGAATAAATCTAACCAAAGAGGCAAAGAATCTGTACTCAGAAAACTATAAAATACTCATGAAAGAAATTGAGGAAGACATAAAGAAATGGAAAAACGTTCCATGCTCATGGATTGGAAGAACAAAATTTTTTTTAAAGATTTTATTTATTTATTTGACAGAGAGACAGTGAGAGAGGGAACACAAGCAGGGGGAGTGGGAGAGGGAGAAGCAGGCCTCCAGCGGAGCAGGGAGCCTGATGCGGGGCTTGATCCCAGAACCCTGGGTCATGACCTGAGCCAAAGGCAGACGCTTAACGACTGAGCCACCCAGGCGCCCCTGGAAGAACAAATATTGTGAAGATGTCAGTGCTACCTAGAGCAATCTGTACATTTAATGCAATTCGTATCAAAATACCATCAACATTTTTCAAAGAAATGGAACAAATAATCCTAAAATTAGTATGGAACCAGAAAAGATCCCGAATAGCCAGAGGAATGTTGAAAAAGAAAAACAAAGCTGGTGGCATCACAATTCTGTACTTCAAGCTCTATTACAAAGCTGTCATCATAAAGACAGTATGGTACTGGCACAAAAACAGGCACATAGATCAATGGAAAAGAATAGAGAACCCAGAAATGGACCCTCAACTCTATGGTCAACTCATCTTTGACAAAGCAGGAAAGAATGTCCAATGGAAAAAAGACAGTCTCTTCAACAAATGGTGTTGGGAGAATTGGACAGCCACATGCAGAAGAATGAAACTGGACCATTTCTTTACACCACACACAAAAATAGACTGCAAATGGTTGAAAGACCTAAATGTGAGACAGGAGTCCATCAAAATCCTAAAGGAGAACACAGGCAGCAACCTCTTCGACCTCAGCCACAGCAACTTCTTCCTAGAAACATCACCAAAGGCAAGGGAAGCAAGGGCAAAAATGAACTATTGGGACTTCATCAACATAAAAAGCTTTTGCAAAGCAAAGGAAACAGTCAATAAAAGCAAAAGACAACTGACAGAATGGGAGAAGATATTTGCAAATGACATATCAGATAAAGGGCTAGTACCCAAAATCTATAAAGAACTTATCAAATTCAACACCCAAAGAACAAAGAATCCAATCAAGAAATGGGCAGAAGACATGAACAGACATTTTTCCAAAGAAGACAACCAAATGGCCAACAGATACATGAAAAAGTGTTCAACATTGCTTGGCATCAGGGAAATCCAAATCAAAACCTCAATGAGACATCACCTCACACCAGTCAGAATGTCTAAAATTAACAAGCCAGGAAATGACAGATGTTGGCGGGGATGCGGAGAAAGGGGAACCCTCCTACACAGTTGGTGGGAATGCAAGCTGGTGCAGCCACTCTGGAAAACTGTATGGAGGTTCCTCAAAAAGTTGAAAATAGAGCTACCATAGGACCTAGCAATTGCACTACTGGGTATTTACCCCAAAGATACAAATGTAGTGATCCAAAGGGGTACGTGCACCCCAATGTTTATAGTAGCAATGTCCACAATAGCCAAACTATGGAAAGAACCCAGATGTCCATCGACAGATGAATGTATAAAGAAGATGTGGTATATATGCACAATGGAATATTATACAGCCATCAAAAAAGAAAAACACAAAATCATGCCATTTGCAATGATGTGGATGGGACTAGAGGGTATTATGCTAAGCGAAATAAGTCAAACAAAGAGAGACATGTGTCATATGATCTCACTGATATGAGGAATTCTTAATCTCAGGAAACAAACTAAGGGTTCCTGGAATGATGGGGGTGGGAAGGATGGGGTGGTTGGGTGTTGGACAATGGGGAGGGTATGTGCTATGGTGAGTGCTGTGAATTGTGTAAGACTGATGAATCACAGACCTGTACCTCTGAAAAAAATAATACATTATATGTTAAAAAAAAAAAAGAGAGAGAGAGAGAGAAGATAGTAGGAAGGGAAAAATGAAGGGGGGAAATCAGAGGGGGAGACCAACCATGAGAGACTATGGACTCTGAGAAACAAATTGAGGGTCTAGAGGGAAAGAGGCTGGGGGCATGGGTCAACCTGGTGATGGGTTTTAAAGAGGGCACGTATTGAATGGAGCACTGGGTGTTATACACAAACAATGAATCATGGAACACTACATCCAAAACTAATGATGTAATGTATGGTGACTAACATAACATAATAAAATAAAATTTAAAATAAGAAAAAAGAATAACTACCATTATCTTACCTGAAACAAGACTGTGTGTGGACATTCATATGGGATCACAATAGAACAGAATGGAGGAAGGCCAGATTAAATTGGGCAAGCCCTTCAACAGAGACTCTGATAGTATGACTTAAGCCAATAAACAGAGCAAGTCACAGTAGGACTTAGAACAAGGGAACAAGACCTGATGCAGTGACTCTCAAGTGTTTCCATGGACCAGAATCACCTGGAGGACCTGACCCCCCAAGTTTCTGACTCAGCGATAACATGAACCAGTTCCCAGGTAGTGGTGATGCTCTACACTTTGAGGATCATTCATCTAGAGTAATATGCAGACAAATATCTGAGGAGGATTTACCCTACAGATAGACAATATCTAAAAAAGGAAAAGACAAAGGGAGAGGGTGGGGCTTGAGAATTTACAGCAGGGTTGAACACAACCATTGTTGTATAAAGCAACTATGGATCACATAGGGTGGCGGCAGGGAGAGGAAGAAAAGTTTAGATCCAATGGGCATTGTAGAATGATTGGCAGAATATGGAGATACTTTGAGTTGGGAATGGTTAGTTAAGAGAAAACAGATGTCAAATTGGCCCAAGATAGTTCCAAGGAGATGAGTAACAGTACTTCACACATTTAGCAAATATTAGTGAGTGCTTACTATGTGTCATGGCAATTCCAAAAGCCTGGGAAATGAAAACGATGGGATATAGGCATTGTTATTGAGAAGGCAAGAACTTTTGCCTTTTTCTGAGCCACACTCATCTATGTGCTAGATGTTTCTTATGCACTGATTCGTTTCAATTTAACAGCCATGCTGTGAGTTGGGAAGTGTTAGTTTCATCTTAATTTGTGAACTTTCTTTCATGGAGTTCAGTTTTAAATGTCAGAGCAATTCCCTGCAAGCAGTCAAGATGAGTGATGTAATCAAAGCAGCAGATGCCTGAAAATAATTCCAAAGTGATGGTTTTGTGCACCCACCCCCACCCCAGTCACCTCAAATGTCCTATACCTAGCCTCTACCTGTCAGGTTTTATTGAAGTGCTGCTCTCCTGATGTCTGACATCAAAGGAACACAGTCTTTCTGAAACCCTACTGTGCCCAGTTTGGGTTTTATGTGCTCCATAGCTTCCTCAACCATTGCTATTTATAAGCTTGCACATCTCTGTGATAGTTAATAAATCGCCCTTCAGAATCTGACTTTGCATCTTGCGTAAAGAAGTGTGCAGACAGCACATGATGAAATGAATGAACTTTTCCCACAAGAGATGATTGAGGGTGTGGCAACATTTATTCAACAATTTTTATGTTTTGCTAAAATTTGATAAAAATAATATCCTCTTCCCGAGAAGTATTCTCTTCAGTGAAAGAAGATTATACTTCTGAATTTTAACAATTAGCAGGTTTTTTTTAGTTTACAATGTTAATTGGGTTACTGATGGTGATAGTAACTGTAGCAACATCAAATCCTGTATGTTTAGTGATATCATACTTGTTATTTCCAGTGTGAATGCAAAACTAAGTATCAGAAACACATTTTTTAGTAGGTGATATTATTTTTCCAGCCAGTAGCACATCACATTTCACAGGTTTAGACATCTGGTTGGTATTATGTTCCTTTTTCTCAGAAGTGTGTTTTGAACATGTTTCATAGAATCTGATAGACTGTCAAAATGTTCAAGGGATTAACACATGTCTAGAAGTTGTGACCCAGTCTATTTCACTGCTTTCACTTTTTTTAGGGGACCAAAAGATTTTTGAGATGGGAAGAAAAAATATTGCTCTGTTCAAAGCCTACTATTGACCTACAGGGCAACATTTTGTTTGAACCATTTTGGGGCTATTTTTGCAAGCCAGCCACCAAGCAGAACATACTCTCTGGTTGAATTTCAGAGTGTGGTATAAAACACCTAACTTCTTTTTAATTTTTCAGTGTAAATTACTGCAAGGAATCTCCATAGCAAGTAGTACCAGTGCTAAGGAAAATTAATCCCTGTATATTAAAAAGTTTGGTTGTCATGAAAGCCTACTCCAGGCCCTGTGGCAGACACAGCATTCAGTACCAATGCCTGCCTGCTGCCAACCCTTCTACATAATACAGGGGAACACAACAAATGCCCATCTGCCACAATAGGATGGTCACAGTCAAAACCCCCACATGCCTGGGACACAAATACAGGTATTTTTTTTCTTATTCATTCATACCCTTTTACTGTTCTTCCTTTCTCAAATTCTCTTTTTCTTTTTCTTCTCCCTTCTTTTCCTTCTAACTCTCAACCTTCCTATTTTCTTCCCACCTCCTACTCTAAGTCTCTCCCCAAGTATAAATTCCATTATTAATCTTTCCATCCATCTACATTTTCATCAAAGTTTTTTTCATCTAATAAGACATTCCCACTCTCAATGATATGCCTAGAACAAATCACACACGGGTACAGGAGCCATCTCTAGTAGCTGCCCAAGGGCATGGACTGGGCAGTAATATCTCATTGTATTTGTCATTTCCAAAGCACACCGGCAAGGATCATACTATAAGGTCTCCTAAGGCAATCCAGGAACGGCTAGGTTTAGATGCTGGAAAGGCCAGTGAATATTGTTAAATAAGCTGGTTGCATGATCAGATTTATATTCACAAATTTCATTACATTAGCAATGTTCAAATAAATTAGGGGTATGGTAGTGACAAAGAGGTAGATATTGAGACACTACTTAAAATATCTTTGCATAAAAGAGGAAAGAAGTGTCAAGTTTCTAAACTGAGACAATAGTGGTCAGGATGAGAGGGTAGGAGACATAACTTGCTGTTGGTTGGTGTGGGTCGGTGGACATTAAACTCATACTGAGGCAACAATATGATTGAAATCAGTGGAGAAGTGGGAGAAAGGATTTTTAGGTTTTCATTGACTTATATGGTGATAAATGACCCTAAGCCACATAGTTCCCCCCATAAACTATATTTATGCCATATGTACGAGGCCACTCCGGGACTATATCTAAATCAAGGTTACTCTTACAAGCACAAAAATAGTGAAGCATCCAACTAACAGGAGTGGCTACTCTCTTTAATCATCCTGCTTCCAGGTAAAACTCATCAGGATACCCAATCACTGACTTGCCTTCTGACAAACACAGTTCAAAACTATTTCCCACAGTGCCCCTAGGGTGAATTCTCCTGAGCCACAGTAAACTAAACAAATCTAATTTTCTTTGGTGGCAGGTGTATTGGCCTGATCTTCATCTTATAGGCATCGATTTGGAGATCCTTGATACTTTGCAGGATATGTGGACAAGGAACTCATCTGAGATGGCTTAAGTGAAAATACAGATTTTGAAGTTATCAATATACAAGTGATCTTTGACACCAAGGAATCTAATGAGATTCCCCATAGAAAGAGTTTAGAGAGAAGGGGCCTGACAGGATCCTATGAGTCCCAGATATTTCAGGAATTGATAAGGTGCAGAGGTGATCAAAAAGAATTCTAAAGAATGCTCAATGTCAGATATGCAAGAAAAGAGAATGTTTTAACAAAGAGGAAGTCCTTCGTGGTGTCAAATAATACAGAAATAGTTGAGGGAAATAAGAACTGTCTGTCTTTTTTCCTTTGTGCCTTGCTGGAAGGGGAAGGGGGATGTGGATGGACCCTGTAGTGTAGATACTAGGCTACCAGTGTGAGGTCCCTGAAGGGTATGGAGAATGTCATCTTTTAAGGAATGAGAGCAGGTAGGACAGATGTCAACAGAATAAGATATACTATGTGACATCAGTGCAACTGCCCTGAATGCATGACCCATGTCTTAGTCATTCCTATTTCCTCAGTGTCTGACACAGAATAGATATTCAGTTTATAAATTAATCTAATTTAACTGAGGGACCCAACCTGGTTGCAGCACTAAGAAATGACCTCTTATTCTCAATCCAATTTTTGCTAAAGTTGACCCAATGAAAAAATTAAAATAATTTTTTCCTGCCTCTGGAGTTAACTAATGCCAAAATGCAATTCAATCTAAAACAGGGATTCTAGTTTAATATCAACAGTCATGGAAGGATTGATTGCTGAGATTTGCTGAACCCTCTGAGAATATTGATTATTAAATCCAGGCTCTCAACTGGAAGAGTGGGCAACTAGATGCCCCGGGCCACAGCCGGAGAGATGCATCAGTGTCAGAACTGGGTCTGCCTTTTCCTCCTCTCTGTACTGCCTCTGGGGTGGGTACTTGTGAGGGATGGAATGAGTTATATCCTATTTCAGCAAGTGTTTCCACAAGGGTATGTGGGGCACATTTTGTTCCCATAAATTTTCACTTGGACTTTTCTTTTATAATTTCATAAACTTGAACTTAGGATTAATCAATTTGGTAGAAAACATTTTAAGAAATTTAGCCTTCTTCCAGAATAAAGTCACTGATGGAGGATAATGCTCAGACATTGAAAGTGTTTGACCCTTCTCAGGGATTGACAGTGTCGGGCCCTTCTTCAGGCTTCATGGATTGAAAGCAAGAGGAAGGGTAGTACTGTGTATGACAGGATTGGGAAGGCTCTGCTTGGATCCCATCTCCATGGGCGTCACTCAACCAAGGATCTAGCTACTGCTCTCTGCAATCCGTCACTGTACGAATGCCACCCTTCCCATGGGCTGCTCCTAGCCAGTGACTGAACACAGGGACACTAAGGTACACATCTTCCTGGGAGACATGGGAATCTTCTGAGAGTATTTTTGGCTCAACGACCCTTTGACCACCTTGTCTAGAATTGCAAGAAAGTCTGAGACATTCCACCCAATCTTCCTTCCTTCCCTCCTTCTCTCTTTTGCTCTAGGTCAGAATGCATCATGGTCTGAGGCTCTCCAGACCTCTCTGGTCCTGATTGTGTTATCTATCACAGGCATTTCCCTAAGAAACTTCTCATATGTTTAATCCCATCTTGGCATCCACTTCCTGGAGGACCTGAACTAGCACATGGAGCATCTCTGATACTCAGTGCACATCTGTCTCTTTATCTTCCCAGATACATTGTCACCCAGCCCCTCTTAAGACATCATTACGGGACTCATACTTCACTGAAGAAGAGTCATTCCATTATTGCACACATCCAATTGCCCCAACATTACTCTTCAAGTCCAAATTTCCTCTTCTCTGTAACTTCCACTTATTGGATATACAATTTTTCTTCCCTTTTTTTAAAGATTTTTAAAAAAATGTATTTGACAAAGAGAAAGAGAGAGTGTGTGTGCACAAGCAGGGGGAGAGGTAGAGGGAGAAGAAGAAGCAGGTTCCCCGCTGTGCAGGGAGCCAGACATGGGGCTCCATCCCAGGACCCTGGGATCATGACCTGAGCCAAAGGCAGACGCTTAACAGACTGAGCCACCCAGGTGCTCCTTTCTTCCCTTTTTTTTTAAACCTGTGTTTATCTTTTGGGTCCCTCCCATGGACCCTGACCTGGGCTGGCACTTTACATACACTATCTCATTTAATATACAGTCTGTGAAGCCTGTTGGTACATCGGTGTTACAGGTGGAGGGAAAAAAAGTTGAAGCTCACAAATGTTAAGGATTGGGTCAAAGGACATATATTGTGTAAGTGGCAGAATCCAATTTCAAATTCATATCTCTGTCTCTCAAAGACTGGTTAGCCTTGCATCTAGATCCAGATCTGATTCCTGATGCTAAAGTTCCAAGTACTGAAAGAGCTGGGTTTCCCAGGGAGTCTGCTCATTTTCTCTTGCATGGAAGTGTAACCTCTAAGAGGCAACTAACCATGTTATATTGGTACAATGATGTCAGATATCAAAATAATTAGGAATCTGCCTGTTGCTGCTAGCCATACTCATAAGCCAGGAGAAGTCAATAGATGGTTGGAGAAAATTGAGGGAGTAGTCCCAGCTAAAGAATCGTGGGGGTCACTGACATCCATGGAATGACTTGCTCTGAAAGGTAAAATAACCAAAAGGATGCCTCCTTGAAAGAATTACAGTTATTCATTCCACAAATATTTATTGAATACCAATTTCTGCACTAACTTCAATTTGAGGTTTTGGAAATCTACCCATGGACCAAACAAGGTAAAAATTCCTGTCCTCTTGAGTCTTATATTTCTAACTGGGGAGAGGACAATAGATGATTTTTTCTTAAAGATTTTATTTATTTATTTGAGAGAGAGAGAGAGAACATGAGCAGTGGGGAGAGGCAGGGGAAGAGGCAGAAGGAGAGGGAGAAGAAGACTCCCCGCTGAGCAGGGAGCCGGACATGGGGCTTGATCCCAAGACCCCAGGATCATGACCTGAGCCAAAGGCAGATGCTTAACCATCTGAACCCCCCAGGAGCCCCAATTTTGAAAAAAAATATCAGATAAAATATGTAGATAAGTTAGACAGTGTAAGTACTCAGGAAAAAACAAATTGAGGAATGGGAGAAACCCATGTCAGGGGTTGAGGATTTGCAGATTTTTGAAGATGTTCACTGAAGCAGGATCATTTATCATTGTGATGAGACAAGGACTAAAGAAAATGTCAGAGGTTAAGTATTCACAGATGTTCATTCTTTCTAGTCTCCTAGGAGAGAAAGAGAAGGGTAGCTAGTAGAACTACATGATCAATAAACAAAGAAAGGGCACAGAGCTCTCTGAGGAAATGGAATGAAGACAAGGAGAGAAGCTGGCACAGCAGAGGAAAGGGGAAGAGAAAGACAGAGAACAGACAGTTAATGCAAAGAATTGAATAACTGCTTTAAATTTCAAGACTCTAGGAGGAGAAATGGGTAAAAAAGTATGTGCAGGAGTTTTCCAGTGTCACATGCTATGAACTTCCACTTCTCTATTCCCAAGAACACTTGAGTAAAAGCTGCTGAAACTTGAATTTGTTACTTGTGGTTATATCATTTACAGAAAGAGTTCTAACATGAATTCAACAAAAGCCCCAGCATTCACAGCTTCTACGCCCATCTTCAATGAAACCACCCCATTAAGTTCCACACCATCCTATCTAGACTCAATGCATGTGATGTTTTCATCTACAGCTGCTCAATTCCCGTGTCTTTCTTAGGTGGCTCTATTTTCAATCCTGGAATCCTGGTGTCTTCATTGCACTCCCTCATACCCCAAACCCTGAACAGTTCAAGGGTTGCCACCCCTCAGAGACAGAAGAATGTTAGGGACCAAGTGAAAGCCTACATCTCTGGCTCAGGGGATTGTGTGTGGAAGCACTCTGTGCTTCTTGAGCTTTGGTGGCTTAGGATGAAAGTTTCTGGGCTTTAGAAGCCAGGTCACAATCCAACTGGAGGGGAAGTTGTGTTGTGCAAGTGGATTTAGAACTCAGGAATGAACCCCTGATGTGCAGACAAATTTGTTTCTTAATCCTTAAGGGAACCAGGGGCCTTCAAGACTAAAAATGTGTGTGTTTGGTCAGAAACCAGCAAGCCCACTGCCTCTTGGTTCACCTGCAAGCCCCCAAAAGCCATCAGGCTAAAGTCACTATAGGTATGTATCCTTGAGCCAATAACCAGCAACACTCTGGCCACCACTTATTAGGTTACCAGGTAATCAGTTACAAATAAGTAAGGAGAAATCAAAAAAACTAAATCATGTAAACAGAACAAGGGGAATTCACATGGTCATCACTGTAGAGAAACCACTGCAAGATACTCCATGCCTGATTAGCCCATGACACAGCATGTCTGATCTTGAATCCTGACTCAGGACTGTCTTCTCAAGCTTATAGCCAAAGTCCTAAAAAATAGGTTCATTGCTATATAACTGATACATAATAAACTGGATATATTTAAGATATATGATTTAATAAATTTTGGCATATATATACACCAGTGAAACTCTCAACACAATCAAAATAGTGAATATATTCATCACTCCTAGAAGCTTCTGCCCCCCAATGTCCCTTTTCTGCTTCACCTTCCAGGCAACCACTGCTTTGCTTTCTGACACCAAAGAATTATTTGAATTTTCTAGAGTTTAATATAAATGGAGTCATATAATATGTACCCTTTACTACATAGTTTCTTTCACTCAACGTAATTATTTTGAGATTCATCCTTGTTGTTTGTATTAATCATTCATTATTTCTTATTGTTGAATAGTCTTCCATTATTTGGACACACTGCACTTCATTCATCCATTAACTTATGGATGATCATTGGGTTGTGGCTATTACAAAAAAGGCTGCTATGAACACTCCTCAACAAGTCTTCTTATAAACATATATTTTCTTTCTCTTCATATATTACTTGTCTTGAGTAAATTCCTAGGAGTGAAATTGCTCAAATGATATGCATGTGTTTAACATTTGTGGAAACTGAAAAATATTTTCTAGAACATTTGGACCATTTTAGATGCCTACATACAGAGTGTCAGAGTCCCAGTTCTTCCTCATCAGCATCAACATCTAGTATGGTTAGTCTTTCTCATTTTAGCCTTTCTGATAGTTGTATAGTAGATGTCCTGTGGTTTTAATTTACAGTTTTTTCATGACTAAGTATGTTGAGCATGTTTTTATGTTCTCCACTGTATGAATAATTTCTTTGGAGAAGTGCCCATTCAAACCTTTGGTTCCTTTTTTATTTGATTATTTTCTTATAATTGAGTTTTAAGAGTTCTTTATTATAGTCTGGATACAAGTCTTTATGAAATATTTTCTCCACATCTATGGCTTGTCTTTTTATTCTCTTCACAGTGTTTTATAAATAGAAGTTTTAGTGTTTATAAAGCCCAATTGATAACTTGGTAAAAATTTTAGTTTATGATTAGTGCCTTTGGTATTCTAAGAAATCTTTGCCTAGTCCAGGATCACCAAATTTTTCTCTTACATTTTCTTCTTGGAGTGTTATAATTTTAGGTTTAATATTTTAGGTATATGATTCATTTTCAGTTAATGTTTGTATGTGGGGTGAGGTATGGATCATTTTTTGGTTTTTGGTTTTTTGCATATGGATATCCAATTATACCAGCAACTTTTGGTGAAAAGACTATGCTTTCTCTACTGAGTTCTTTTCTGCATCTTTGTCTAAAATCAGTTGTCAACATATGTGTGGATCTAATTCTGTTCTTTCTATTCTTTTCTACTGACCTATTTGTCTTCATTAATGCCCATACCACTCTGTCCTGATTGCTCTAGCTTTATAATAAATCTTGAAATCCAGTAGTATTAAACTTGCAACTTTATACTTTTCTAAACTTGTTTCAGCTACACTAAGTCCTTTGCATTTCCGTATAAACTTTAGCATCCACTAGTCAATCTCTAACAAACAAACAAGAAATGGCTGATTGGATTCTTCCTTGCATTGTGTCAAGTCTAGAGATTGATTTGGGGAGAATTAATGCATTAACAATATTTAGTCTTCCAGTCCATGAGCCCTGTATATCTCTTCATTTATTCAGATCTTCTAGAATTCCTTTCAGCAATGTTTTATCTTCAGTGTAGCAATCTTTCATATCTTTGTAAGTTTATGCTTAAGCATTTCACATTTTTGATGCTATTGTAAATGGTATTTTTATTTAATTTTTGATTATTCAATGTTAGTGCATATAATTACAATTGATTTTTATATTGATCTTGTATCTTGCAATATGGCTAAATTTTCTTATAAGACCTAATAGCTTTTCTGTATATTTCATTGGATTTTCTACATAGAGACCATGTCAACTTCAAATAAAAACAGTTTTACTTTTTTCTTTCCCATTTGAATGCCCTTTATTCTCTCCTCAGCCCCACCATTACACTGGCTAGAACAACCAGTACAATGCTGAATAAAAATGTAAGAAGCAGATAGCCTTGTGTTGATCCTGATATCAGGGGAAATTTTTTTTTTCCTCTTTAAAGTAAGCTTTTTATTCTAGAATACTTTTAGATTTACAGGAACATTACAGAGATAGTACAGAGAATTCTCACAAACCATCAGGGGAAATTTTTAGTCTTTGTTAAATATGATGATAGCTGTGGGTGTTTTGTAAATACATTTTCTAGAGTTGAGGAAGTCCTTTCTATTCTTAGTTTGCTGAGTTTTTAACTTATTTCTCAGGGTCACTGTTTTCCATTAACTAATATCCAGTGTCTTAAAAATATATTTTAAAAATATATTTGTCCTGGGACACCTGGGTGGCACAGTTGGTTAAGCATCTGCCTTGGGCTCAGCTCATGATCCCAGGGTCCTGTGATTAAGCCCTACATCAGCTCTCTGCTCAGCGGGGAGCCTACTTCTCCCTCTTCCTGACACTCCTCTTGCTTGTGCTCTCTCTCTCTGACAAATAAATACATAAAATCTTTTTTAAATATATATATATATAATATATATATATATATATATATTATATATATATATATATTATATATATATATATTTATATATATATATATATATAAAATATATATATATTAAATATATATATATATAATTTGTCCTTTTATTTGTTGCTTTAGCTAAGAGAACAAATCCACTCCCCATTAGTCCACCTTGACCAAAAGCAGAAGTCCAAAAATCTTTTTTTGGAAGATGGGAAAATGAACATGAAATTGAATCTCATGCAGTTGGATTTGGTAATGATTATTGTTGCTGTTGCTGTTTCTCCTGGTTCGTAGAAGTCCAGAGCTTCCAAGCAGGGTTGCAGAGATGGTTTGGTGGATGTGACAGTGAGTGATCTGGACGTGTTCTGCTAATGAATCACAGAGCTCAGGTCTGCTACTTTCTATTTGTATGACCTTGGAAGTTGTCCAACTTCTGTAAGCTACAGGTTTCTCATCTATAAAATAAGGATGATCATAAAGAATGATTAAGATTATGAACACAAATCATCTAACACAGTATCTAACACATCCTAAATATTTAATAATTGATTAACTTGCATTACTGAAAAGAGCCTTGAATTAAAAAGCCAGTCATAAGACTTGTGCTGGCTCAGTCATTTTTCACTTTTTATGTATAGTTAGTCAAATAATTACTCTGAGTTTCGGCTTTACATGTTATTATATGTATGCATAGATATGTCTATGTATTGCTAAATCTTCAAAAGCCATTGTTAAATGATACAGGTTTTAGTTTGATGCCTCAGAAATCTCTGAAAAATTGGGCCCCATAACAGAGTGAGATGATATACCTCATACTTCAAGCTCTCATCTTCTTTCCTCAAATTCCATCATTGGCCAAACCCCCAGAGCATGAAGTTGACCCTACCCCTCCATTTTCCTTGCACAAATAGCCTAGAAAAGTACACCAGATAAGGAGCCAAGAAAGCTGGGTTATAATTCTGGACACTGATCCTTTTCTGATCTGTGGTCTCATTTTTCTTCTCTCTCAAATGAAGATGTTGAATTAGGTCCTTCCATGTATTCAAACATTCAGTTATTGGGTTTCTACTAAAAATGTCCTTGCATTATGCCCTGGAGATTCAGTCAAAAGATGAAATCCCTGTTCTCAGAGTATTCACAGTCCAGTAGGAAAGGCAGGCATGCACAGAAAGGACAGGTGATAATAATTATAAAACTATGACCATAGTCATAATAACAGTTAACATGTAGTATCTACTGTGTCCTAGGCACTCTTACAGGAGCTGTGTGCATATCTCATTTAGTTTTTGCACAAAAACCCCATGAGGTAGGGAATATATTTTTACATCCACTTTACTGATAAATAAACTGAAGCATAGAGTGGTAAAATACTTGTCCATGATTGCACAGCTAGTAAGTGGCAGGGCTGACACCCACTCTTGGCAATTCAACTCCAGAGGCTGCCTTCCCAGCCACCATTCTGAGGTGTCTCCCCCAGCAACAAGAGCTATGGATCATGGAGGTGTTCTCAGAATGTATGGGGGGGGGACACCTAATCCAGACTGGCAGGGACACAAGTGGAAGGAAGCACTAAGTTGCTCCCTTATCATTCCTTTACAAATTAAAGAGGCCATGATTTCTTCTAACACTAAAAATCTTCCCTATAATGAAAAACTTGGCTTGGCTGACTTTTCTTGTTTAAATGACAGGTCAAAACCTTTCTATTCTAGCTAATGGCTACAGATTCAGCCAACCTAAGGATTTCTGGAAGATAATGATGAGGTGCTGGATTCAGTTCGCCAGAGGCACTGCCTGGAGGTTTAACTGCTAGGCCATCATCTACTAACTGGGACAGCAGGGGCATTTCAGTTATTTTTAACCTGCCATCTTGACTCATTTTAAACCTTTTTTAATCAGAAGTTTCCCTAAGTGTTATAGCATTCTAAAAATGCCAGGAGGAAGGCAGGAATGGACGGGTGTGCTGGGGTAGCAGCAGACAGGCTCTTCCCAGCAAAGAAGTGAACTCTGATTCACAAAAGGGCAACAAATAATTAGAACTCACAGATTTCAGAGAGGAAAAAGTGAAGTGCCAGCCAAGAGCTGCTTAACTGCCCCATAATTTCTGCAGGTTTAATGAGAGGCCAAAAAGAGAAGGACTTTACAAATGTTTGCAGGTAGATGTCAAGATCCACAGTGCGGATTTGTTTCTCAGATTGGTACTTTTATATCTTCCATTGCTCTTGGATGGGAAGAGGTGGAGCTAAGTATTTCTGGTTTTCAGAGCTTTTGCCTCCAATCAGTCTGAATAATGGGCAAAGCCCTCTTCCATACACAGGATACAAAGGGCAGTTGTCACCCAGTAGGATATACTCTAAAAACAATGACAGGCAAGGACTTCTGCCAGCTATTTATTCATTTGTTCTGTCACTAATACATTCAGGTATTTAGTATATATCTACATTGTACAGGGCACTAGAACATAAGGATCAATGAACCACCAACTTTGTCTTCAGGAAACTTGCAATCAGTGGGAAAGAATAATGCATAAACAGTGAATACAAGACAGGGTGAAAGGTAGAAAACACAGGGGCTAAGTGAACACAGAGAAGAGGTAATGCAACCAGCCTTGTCAACTGAAGGTTGCTTCTAGAAGAAGGGAGCTTTAATTTAGAGTTCAAATTAGTTGGCTGAGGAAAGGGAGAAACTACCCCAGGAAGAGAAAACAGTTTACAGAAAGGCACTTTTAGTGAACTTCCAGGAGCTTGGTAAAATGCAGGGAAAGAAGATAGGAAATGGAGTTTTTTCCCACCAAGATGGATACCAGTGAGAAATTAATTTAAAGGAGCTGCTTTTGTATCATTCACTTCACATTTGGTGGCTTTCATGGACCTAGTTTGATGCTATTTCCCATGGAAATTATCTTTTACTTGGTTTCCCTAAAGCAGGCATTTCTCATGGATGTCTTTTAGGTTTTTCTACAACATCGTGTGTGTGTGTGTGTTTAACTAAAACACTGATGTTAAGAAAGAGAAGAGAAAGAAAAAGAGAGACTAACATTTATTGGCACCTAATGTGGACTGTGACCCTGAAGGTTTATATTATTATCAAATACTCATGACTTCGTTAATATATTCACTCATGTCTTAAACCTTGGTTTAAGCACCTCTAAAAACCGTCTAAGCACCTCTAATCTAAGCACCATCTTAGACACAGAATACAAAGATCCAATGGATTAGCCTCTTCATATAGGGGATATATCTAAAAAGGGGCAGACACTAAAAAAAATCTGATTTAGTGTAATAAATATAATAATAGAAATGTTAAAGCTATGAAGACTATTCAAAGGAATGAGCGGGGGCTAAGAAGAGGACATATTTAAGATAGGTCCACTAGGTGAGGAAGGAAGTGCCATGCAGAGAGACTCTTTAAGGCTAGGGATATGCATATACAAAGAAATTAAGTAGGTGGCCTGACAAAGTTAATTAAACAGATAGAGAGGACACATTGTTGAGTTGTGGGCAATTGCTAGATTGTGGAAAAGTTTACATGTGAGCAAAATCCATCCAGACTTTAGTGTAACTTTTATAGTTACAGTGAAAGGCTAGGAATTAAATCAAGTATGCACCTGGGAAGAACTCCACCTTGACTAGTGAGAAGGGAACTGGAAAAGGGTGTGAGATAGGATGAAAACCAACTAGAAGGCCATCTCAGAGTCCAAGTAAGATACCGTGAGGGTCTGGTCTAAGGGAATGGCATTGAAAAAATGAACAGCCCACAGACCCAAAAGATATTCATTGGTTAGAACTGGAAAAGTCTTACTGACCTACTGGATGTGAGGAATGGAAAACAGGGCAGAGTCAAGGATGACTTCTAAGCTTTGGCTTCAGAGACACAGTGAAATTCCATAGGAGAATCACCTCTTACTCTTTCTCCTTTTCTTCACAAGAACAGCAAGAATATAACATGAAATGGCTGATTTGGAATTCAAACTAGATCTCGCTAAGATCATGCTCTCTCCTGGGTGTTCAGTGAGATTGCTGTTTAGGGTTAGGGAGTAGGAGCAGAGATAGGGGGAAATCCTAAACTTCCCACCTCATAGACTGTCTGGAGAATACAGGGCAAGATAAAAATCACAAAAAGTGGAATGGGAAGAGAAGAAGCACCTGGAGCTGGCCCATTAATTTTATCACTTGTGTTTACAGTTTGGTTTCCTCTAAATTATTCACCGGGGGTCTAACGAATCTCTTCTGTTTGGATCCTCCCCATTCTCACCTGCTCACCACAGCATTAATCCATCCTACCTGAAAAATAAAATACAATTAGAAGAACTAACACTAATTATAACTTCCTTGAGTGCATTGGATAATGAGAGTAGTATGATCTTTTTAGGCCATGCGAATCTTCTGTCTCTCTGGTTCTCCCACCCCTCCGCATGTCCAGGAATGTGACAACCTATCAAAGAAGCCTCATAGCTTGGTTAAATGTCATTTGAGAATTCTTTCTATCAACATAAGAAAATGAAATAAGGGGAAACTGTATGTTATAAATGAAGACACTTTAAGGCTCACACATATTTCTAGACAACAAAATGAAGTCATTAATCCATGAGGACTTCATCCATTTATCTCCCTCTTCTATTCTCATTTCATAAACACAAATTTTCTGTTACATTCCCAACACATTTGTTGGAAGGAGGGGTGAGAGAGGAATTAAATGAACACCCACTCGATAATTCCTGACCTTTCCTTTAGCATGACAGTTTTATCAGTCAAGCAGAGAGATAATATGATGAGGATAAAAAGCTAATATTCTCTCCTGGTGAAAAAGAATCAATGACACTTTCACCCACAGCTTTATTGAAAAATGGATGATAATGGCTCAAGCACACCTACCAGAGTTAGCTGCTTGAAGCTACATTTAGCAAACTTTTTAGGAGATGAAATATAGCTGAGATTGTAGGAAGGCCCACAAAAGAGGTGCAGGAATCTCTCTTAAAATGAATGCGATAAACCCATTTCCCCACAGCCTATGGAGGAGCAATGAAGTGCCGTTCATGGAAATGGAGAATGAATGCTATAAATTGCCTGAGCTCACTGCATTTCACGGTGAACATTCTTGTTTGGTGATCCTAACACTTTTAGCCCTTGGGGAAACTTGCTCCAACTTCTGGACTACAGCTCTTATTAGGCTGGGGAGAGAAGAGAAATGCAGTCAACTATAAAAGTTTTATTATCAATTACAACTGGAGCTTCTAAAAATTATTTATATGTGAAAAGGATATTTCTGGCCCCCATGGGAAAGATTCAAGAACATCCTCCCTATCTCCCCTCAGGGTTCCTAATTAATTTACCTTCAGAAGGGTTAACATCATTGGTCAGAATGCAAAATACTGATTGGGCTACATTCTTGAGTGAGTTATAGATAAAATTATACTGTATCTTTTTTCTTGAGGCTGAGAAAATGTAGGTCCTTCAAAGTAAAACACTCTGAGAGTGAGTCTGAATTTTAGGGAGGGGTGTTATTAGACCAAGCTTTTCACTTGTACTATTCTGGATTGCTGGAGATCTGCCATGAAGTTTGTGTCTAAAGACTTAGTAATATTAAATACTCATTAATATTAACTCAATAATATTAAACCCTGTCTTCTTATGTATGCTCAGAGACTTCGCTCAGCCAGAGGTTTCATATAGTGTCACCTTATAATTTCCAAAACATTCTCATTTCCTGATCAATTGTAAGCCTAGGCTGTCCTACCCCACTTCCTGAGCTTCTCTTCCCTTCTTACTGGATTTCTGTATCATGAGGGAAGGTACCTGTCCTCTACTATAACCCCAAATTTATGGGAGTAGGAGCAGCTCAAAAGTCTGATCTGCAATAAAGATTATGCAAGATGAAACTTAATGCTGTCCTAAGCTTCTAGAAAAACCCCTAGGCACACAGGAATGTACACTTGTCACACCATGGCCAGGACCAGGTGCACAATTCTAAGGGTCAAGTGCAAAAATAAAAATGCAAGGCCCTTTATTAAAAAATGATTAAGAATTTCAAGATGGCAACAGCAGAGCATTAAACCAAATGTTCATATGTCACACGTCCATGTAGCATAGTTCAACAACACCCATGGCCTTGACCTCTACCAACAAGTCTCCTCTATGGGGTGTGGGCTAAGGGGATGGAAGAACTTTGCATTCCTCATCAGATTTGGAGCATGTCACTAACACACCACTGCTATGGATATTTTTTCCTGATAAACTAGAGTAATGCCAGTGATCAGCCAAGATTGAGGCTATTTTGGGGAGGGGAAAATATCAGCAGGTTATCATAAAAAGTGAGTTTATCTTCATTCTCACATCCTTCTCCCTGCCCCTGTGTCTCTACCTGGGACCAATGAGATACACCATGCAAGTCCTCCACCACTTCATGAGTATCACTTTGATGTTGACTTCAAACACTTGTAAACTGAATCAGTACCTGTTTTCTATTGTATTTGGTTCATAGTCACACTCTTCACTAAGTCAAAAATCACCTTTTATTTCATCTTCTGTCTCAAATTTGATTTATGCTGTTCATTTATGTTCTTTCTGTTATTATTTGCATATGCAATAACTACTCATAACATCATTAAAATAAAATGCAATGGGTTTTCCACCTTATAACATTCAACACAGTAAAGACCATCTGTTATCAATCCAATCCTTTATTCTGACAGAGAAAATAACATTGTACTCCATGCATGTACAGACTACCTAACTCTATCCACCTTATCCAAGCCAGTCCAGTACCCACCCATGTTCCTGATGGCATCACATGCCTCTTCTTCACAAAGTACCAGTAGGGGCTTTTTCCCCTACTTATGCTGCTCCTTTTAACCTGATCCAAAAGAGGCTGCTTCATCTCCATCTTTCCCATATTCCACATGCTTCCAATGATCCAGTGAGTTATTATAACACCAATCTCTTTTTCACCCATTCATATCCTAAATTGAGACCCAGAAAGAATGAGATTATTATAGGACCTAACAATCTAAACACAGATTTTTAAAAATATAATTGACACTTCCTGAGCCGTAATGGTGTTTCCAAAACATGAATTATAATCCAGACCAGTATTTCCCCAAAATGTCCAAGAGTGCTAACATTCCTTAAATTCTTCCATGGAAAAAATAAGTTAAATGCAGAGTCATCCTGAAATACATAAGTCTCTTTCCTAAGATATTTTTGAGCTATGTAAATGCTCATGTTCATCATGAATCTCAAAGAAGGGATTTTTGTCCCTCATATCCTTGAAATCAATCTTTCTATCAGCTTCCCCAAAACCCACTTCCTCTCCCACATACACTACAAGATTGCATTCTTCAATGTGTATTCTAGAAATGCTGTCTGGGACACTGATAGTATCATCAGCCATAGAGCAGATCCTCAATGTATCCTAGGAAAAAAGGATCTGAAAGGAAAAAAAAAAAAGAATCCATAAAGTTTTATTTTTTACAAGGTTTAGTGTTTCCAGTTATACAAAGTCTATTGCCCAGGAACTTAAAACTCATTTGGGAGAAATCCCCTGGCAAGTTTGTGACACTCTGTTTCAAACAGACTGCCTTATGTCTTGAAGTGGAGCATCCAAGCAATTCTGGTCTTTTCCCTAGAGGCAGATATTTGCAATGGCAGCATACTTATGCTTCCTAGAAACTCTGATGTACCACTAATGTCCATCTTTATTAACCCCACTACATTTTCATTAGCTATGATTCTTTACCTCTTCATTCTTAGCATTATGATCCAGCAGCAAGCATCTGGGCCTACTATTCCATGGTCATAACAGGCTCCAGAGCAACCATCATAGGTTTGTTTTCCTCACAATCCATATCTTCTCTTTTGTTTTTCTCCATCCTGAGCATAACCTCAAATAACTTTTAGCATTTTCTGGATTTTTTTTTGTTTGTTTCCAAAATAATTCCCTCAGAAGCCCAAGGCGAAGAAGAAAAATGTCCTTTGCCATGCGCCTTTTCCACTTTTGCTTTCCTCGGCTTTTTACTCCTTTGGGCCGTAGGGAATCATTATGACTCCATTAGTAAGAGCCATTTCTATCACTTAGTTTTCTATTGATTCCATTTAGAAAATCTCCACATACAGCATACAAATACCATATTTTCATGAATCTTTTCTGCTCCAAATATATAATATTCATGATTTTCTGTGTTTTGTTCATAACCGGTATCCATGTTTTGAGTAGACTATTTTCATTTTAAATTTTAGAATTTTATTTCTCTCCTTTTTTTCCCCAGCATTTCACATATTTCATTATCCTTTTCTAGTTCAAACTTCCTCCTTTCTTGGAATAGCATTATCCAAAGTGACAGTGTGTCATAATGGAAAAACCACATATTTTGAACTCAAACAGACCTTCCTTCAAATGCAAAAACATCCGTTACTCATTACATGATGATGAAGAAGTTATTTACACATCTTTAGACTTAGTTCCTTTAGCTGTAATGAGGCAGAAATAATTCCTACTTTATAATATTGTTATCATGGAAATTCATTCCTTCATTAAAATAAATATTTATTTTCTGCTTGTTCTGTGCCAGGCATATTCAATGAAATAATGTATAATGTTTTATTTAGCTCAATGCTTGGTACATAGAAAGTATTCAATAAATTGTATGTATTGTGCTCCTTCCCTATTCTCTTTCAACTGTGGATTTTCTCAATGTTCAATATAATTTTGGTGATGCTCTCTACTTTTTACCTAGAAAATCTTGTCTATGTCCAAGGCTCTATCACTTCTATACTGACTCTGTCCTATACCCAGGTTTCATATTGCATTTCTATTTATCTACCATACATTGCCACATAAATGTCCTTTCAATACTTGGAATTCAAATTTTCTAAAGTAGAAACATCTCTCTAGGAGAAGTACATCATGTAAACCACCTACCTGCAAACATAGGCACTAGAACCATGTTAGTTCAATTCATAGTTGTCAGTTTATTTATTTATTTTTTTTACCTACTGCACAAAAATTGTCTTCACCTCTTAGTGTCTTTATTTCTATCACCAGCACCACCATTCCCAGCAGTAAACCTTGGAGTCCATATCTAAGGCCTTTCTCCATTTGCTATAAGCAGTCACCAGGTCCTATTACTTCCGGTTCCATAAGTCTCCCCTAAATGCACAACTTTATCTGTGATTTAGACTGTCACTTCCTTGCGTGACTTATTAAATTACCCCAGCTTGTCCTCCCTCTTTCCAGTTCCTTTCCTTCTCTGTCTATCCTGCATACTGTAATCACTTTAATCTTTCCAAATGTCTACTTTTTTTTTTACCAGGTCAATCCCTTGCTCAGACTCATTATTTCACTAATCAATTAAGTTAATGAAATAATAACATTTCAAACCCCTTAGCCTGCCTGACATTCATGTATCTCTGTTATTTCCCACACCCAACCTTCCCAGTATTATATTCCATTACTTTCCTGCTCAAGAACTCTGCTTCTTTCAAGTTTGTCTATTCACCTGTCCATAAGCATCCCTTCCTGACCTCTTCCCTGTAGGATGGACAGTTCCCTTACATGTGCTAATTGCCAGGGAGGTAAAGATTAACAAGCCACTTGAATTCACTTTAGTAGCAGACAGAAGACACAAAAATAATCAGATCAATTACAATAAGTAGGTAATATGCTAAAACCAATGTATAATCCAAGTGCTATGAAGCTATCTAGCATAATGGAAAAGACAAATTCTCATAAAATACATATATTAAAAATGCTATGTATTTTTTAATCCTACCTATTATGACAGAATAACGGACACATCCAAGTAAAATTATTATAACAGAACCACAGTAACAGGTCCATATTAATCAGCAAAAATCCCAGTAGTAGTATATTTTTAAAGGTTGGGTAACTTGAAATTTTTCAGTTTTTAGCAAAAAAATTCATTACATAACCAGAGATGAGACTTACAGAGTGGCAATGTATTCCACGGCGTGACTGCAGAAGATGCAGAAATGTTTTTGTTTAGTTCTTTCTTATGCCCTCCTTACAAAAGCCAAGAGCAAAGCCCTAACAAGCACCTTTCACTGAGCACTTGCGTCACATCACCCGTCATATATTTTGTGCCTTCCTTCAGAGCAAGCAGTGTCATCTTCCACTCTGAGGAAACTGAGATTCAGAAAGAAGTAAGTTTTCCAAGATCACACTGCTAGTAAGTGAGAGAATATAGTCAAAACAACATTGCATGTTACATATAGTCTTATCATATTTTAGATAAGAGCTTCTCAGCCACAGAACTTGATATTTTTGTTATGGGGCTTGTCTAGGGCAACATAAGACATTTAACAGTGTCCCTGTAGATGCAAGTAGCACATCCCAGATTACGACACCAAAAATGTCCCCAGACATTGCTAAATGTCTCTTGGGGAGACAAAATCACCTCCGGTTGAGAACCACTGCTCTGGCTGAACAAGCAATGCATCAGAATTTTTTTTGACCAAAGTCTTGGAGCCAGTGGGTACTCGAAACACCTTATGCATCAGAATGCATGCCCAATTCTTCACTGTGCTCAGGCCCCATATGGAGGTTGTGGGGCACTGATAAACTGGTACTGAAAGAGAAATTTTTAGCTTTTAGTCAAAAGCCAAGGGACATTGAAAATAAGTAAGCAGTCAACTCAAGAAGCTGGATAATTGATAAAAAGATAGTTGGAAGGATAAGATAAAACTAAAGAAATCAGTAAAATATAGATCAAACAAACAAAACAGTTGAGAAAGTTACCCAAATCAAAGATAGTTCTATAAGAACAGTACAAGTAATATATATATATATATATATACACACACACATATATATTTGTAATAAAGATATATACAAATAGATAAAAATAGGGATTTAAATAGATGAATAGGATACTATAGGATACATACATATATGCATACATACATACCAAGATAAATAGATGAGATAGATAGATAATAGAAGATAGATAGATATCCTTTCTCAGGGTTACAGAGATGATTCCACACTTGAAAGGCAATTGATAAAATCTAATATGCATTGATGAAATAGAAACAAACTATCAGAGAGCTAGTAATATAAACAAACATCTTTAATTTAATAGTGATTTAGGGGGGCGGAGCAAGATGGCGGAGGAGTAGGAGACCTGGATTTCATCTGGTCTCAGGAATTCAGCTGGATAGGGATCAAACCATTCTGAACACCTACAAACTCAACAGGAGATCGAAGAAAAGAAGAGCAACAACTCTCTCATCAGAAAAGCGACCACTTTCTGGAAGGTAGGACGTGCGGAGAAGTGAATCCGAGGCGATATTCGGGAGGATAGACGGCGGGGGAGGGGCCTCCGGCGGCTGCTTCTGGCAAGTGATAGAGCCGCGGAGCACAAAATCGGAACTTTTAAAAGTCTGCTCCGCTGAGGGACGTCACTCTGGTGGCTAAGCGGGGGGTGGAACCCTCCGGGACAGTGTGGTCTCAGGACCCACGGGTCACAGAAAGACCGGGGGTGCCTGAGTGTGGCAGAGCTCCCAGGTATTGGAGCAGGGAAGCCGGCTGCAGAGGCGGAGCCCAGGCGCGGGCTCTCAGCTCGGGGTTGCCATAAACCGTGATCCGCGGCACAGTCGGGCCACTGCTCCTCCAGCAGGGACCCAACAAGTGGCAGATCCGGGGAGACTCACCTTCCTCCCCTGGGAGGAGCCGCGCGGGAGTGCGCCGCAGGGATCTGCTGGGTTTGGAGACTCCACCCGGGGTCGGGTGCCAGAGATAGAAACGCGCGGTCACAGGCCGGGTGAGCACGGAGTGCGGCTGGAGACCGGGGAGACGGGAGTGATTGACGGCTTTTCTCTGGGGGCTCACTGAGAAGCAGGGCCCCGAGTTCTCGGCTCCTCCAGGGCGGAGATTGGGAGGCTGCCATTTTCACTCTCCGCCTCCAAAGCTGTAGGGAAAGCTCGCAGGGAACAAAAGCCCCGGGGAGCAAACCTGAGCAGATTACTTAGCTGGGAGGGGGCAAGGGCGGGGCAATTCTGCCTCCGACAAAGACATTTGGAAACCACGGCAACAGGCCCCTCCCCAGAAGATCAGCGAGAACAGCCAGCCAAGACCAAGTTTACCCATCAATGAGAACGGCAGAACTCCAGCTCTAGGGGACTACTGCACATAGAATTCATGGCTCTTTTACCATGATTCTGTAGTCTTTCAAAGTTAATTTTTTTTAACTTTTTTTCTTTTTTTTTCTTTTTGAATTTTTCTTTTTCCCTTTTTCAACCAACATCTTATCAATCCCTTTTTAAAAAAAAAAAAAACATTTTTATTTTTCATTTTTAGAGTCATATTCTATCCCTTCATAGTAGTTACCCGTATTTTTGGCTTATATATATAAGTTCTTCTCTCTTTAAAATTTTGAGATAGTTTCTTCTAACAGATCAAAATATACCCTAAATCTCTAGTATATGGTGTTTTCTATTCCCCTGCCTGATCACATCCTCTCCTTTTTTTTTCTTTTTTAAATCCTCTTCTTTCTTTTTTCAAACAATTTCTTATCAATTCCTTTTATAAAATTTTTTATAATTTCCATCTTTACAGTCATATTCCATCCCTTCATCATATCAACCCTTATTTTTGTACATATATAAGTTTTTCTTTCTTTAAAATTTTGGGAGACACTTTCTTCTAAAAGACCAAAATACACCCCAAATCTAGTGTGTGGCACTGATCTATATACCAGCCTGATCATATTTGATCACATTCTGGTCTTTTTGTTGTTGTTGTTTTGCTTTGTTTGTTTTTGTTTTTATCTTTATCTTTTTCTTTTTTTTCTTTTTCTTTTTTCTCTCTTTCCCTTTCTTTTCCCACTGCTTCAGGTCTTTTCTGATTTGTTTAGAGTATATTTTCTGGGGACATTGTTACTCTGCTAGCATTTTGTTCTCTCATTAATCTATTCTCCTCTGCACAAAATGATAAGACGGAAAAAATCACCTCAACAAAAAGAACAAGAGGTAGTACCAACTGCCAGGGACCTACTCAATACGGACATTAGTACAATGTCAGATCTAGAGTTCAGAATCATCACTTTAAAGATACTAGCTGGGCTTGAAAAAAATATGGAAGTTATTAGAGAAAACCTTTCTGGAGAAGTAAAAGAACTAAAATCCAACCAAGTAGAAATCAAAAAGGCTATTAAAGAGGTGCAATCAAAAATGGGGGCGCTAACTGCTAGAATAAATGAGGCAGAAGAGAGAATCAGTAATATAGAAGATGAAATGATGGAAAATAAAGAAGCTGAGAAAAAGAGAGATAAACAACTACTGGATCATGAGGGCAGAATTCGAGAGATAAGCAATACCATAAGACGAAACAACATTAGAATAATTGGGATCCCAGAAGAAGAAGAAAGAGAGAGAGTGGCAGAAGGTATAATAGAGCAAATTATAGCAGAGAACTTCCCTAATTTGGGGAAGGAAACAGGCATCAAAATCCAGGAAGCACAGAGAACCTCTCTCAAAATCAATAAAAATAGGTCAACACCCCGACATCTAATAGTAAAACTTACGAGTCTCATAGACGAAGAGAAAATCCTGAAAGCAGCTCGGAAGAAGAGATATGTAACCTACAAGGGTAGAAACATTAGATTGGCAACAGACCTATCCACAGAGACCTGGCAGGCCAGAAAGGACTGGCAGGATATATTCAGAGCACTAAATGAGAAAAATATGCAGCCAAGAATACTCTATCCAGCTAGGCTTTCATTGAAAATTGAAGGAGAGATAAAAAGCTTCCAGGACAAACAAAAACTAAAGGAATTTGCAAACACAAAGCCAGCCCTACAGGAAATCTTGAAAGGGGTCCTCTAAGCAAAGAGAGAGCCTAAAAGCAACATAGACCAGAAAGGAACACAGACAATATACGGTAACAGTCACCTTACAGGCAATACAATGGCACTAAATTCCTATCTTTCAATAGTTACCCTGAATGTAAATGGGCTCAATGCACCAATCAAAAGACACAGGCTATCAGACTGGATTAAAAAACAAGACCCATCGATATGCTGTCTGCAAGAGACTCATTTTCGACCCAAAGACAGCCCCAGATTGAAAGTGAGGGGGTGGAAAACCATTTACCATGCTAATGGACACCAAAAGAAAGCTGGGGTGGCAATCATTATATCAGACAAATTAGATTTTAAACCAAAGACTGTAATAAGAGATGAGGAAGGACACTATATCATACTTAAAGGATCTATCCAACAAGAAGATCTAACAATTGTAAATATCTATGCCCCTAACATGGGAGCAGCCAATTATATTAGCCAATTAATAACAAAAGCAAAGAAACACATCGACAACAATACAATAATAGTGGGGGACTTTAACACCCCTCACTGAAATGGACAGATCGTCTAAGCAAAAGATCAACAAGGAAATAAAGACTTTAAATGACACACTGGACCAAATGGACTTTACAGACATATTCAGAACATTCCACCCCAAAGCAACGGAATACACATTCTTCTCTAGTGCCCATGGAACATTCTCCAGAATAGATCACATCCTAGGTCATAAATCAGGTCTCAACCGGTACCAAAAGATTGGAATCATTCCCTGCCTATTTTCAGACCACAATGCTTTGAAACTAGAGCTCAATCACAAGACAAAAGTCAGAAAGAACTCAAATACATGGAGGCTAAAGAGCATCCTACTGAAGAACGAATGCGTCAACCAGGAAATTAAAGAAGAATTTAAAAAATACATGGAAACCAATGAAAATGAAAACACAACTGTTCAAAATCTTTGGGATGCAGCAAAGGCAGTCCTAAGAGGAAAGTATATAGCAATACAAGCCTTTCTCAAGAAGCAAGAAAGGTCTCAAGTACACAACCTAACCCTACACCTAAAGGAGCTGGAGAAAGAACAGCAAAGAAAGACTAAACCCAGCAGGAGAAGAGAAATAATAAAGATCAGAGCAGAAATCAATGAAATAGAAACTAAAAGAACAGTAGAACAGATCAACAAAACTAGGAGCTGGTTCTTTGAAAGAATTAACAAGATTGATAAACCCCTGGCCAGACTTATCAAAAAGAGAAGAGAAAGGACCCCAATCAACAAAATCATGAATGAAAGAGGAGAGATCACAACCAACACCAAAGAAATACAAACAATTATAAGAACATATTATGAGCAACTCTATGCCAGCAAATTAAATAACCTGGAAGAAATGGATGCATTCCTAGAGATGTACCAACTACCAAAACTGAACCAGAATGAAATAGAAAACCTGAACAGACCTATAACCACTAAGGAAATTGAAGCAGTCATCAAAAATCTCCAAAAAAACAAAAGCCCAGGGCCAGATGGCTTCCCAGGGGAATTCTACCAAACATTTCAAGAAGAATTAATACCTATTCTTCTGAAACTGTTCCAAAAAATAGAAATGGAAGGAAAACTTCCAAACTCATTTTATGAGGCCAGCATTACCTTGATCCCAACACCAGACAAAGACCCCATCCAAAAGGAGAATTACAGACCAGTATCCCTGATGAACATGGATGCAAAAATTCTCACCAAAATACTAGCCAATAGGATCCAACAGTACATTAAAAGGATTATTCACCATGACCAAGTGGGATTTATCCCTGGGCTGCAAGGTTGGTTCAACATCCGCAAATCAATCAATGTGATACAATACATTAACAAAAGAAAGAACAAGAATCATATGATCCTCTCAATAGATGCAGAAAAAGCTTTTGACAAAGTACAGCATCCTTTCTTGATCAAAACTCTTCAGAGTATAGGGATAGAGGGTACATACCTCAATATCGTAAAAGCCATCTATGAAAAACCTACAGCGAATATCATTCTCAATGGGGAAAAACTGAGAGCTTTCCCCCTAAGGTCAGGAACGCGGCAGGGATGTCCACTATCACCACTGCTATTCAACATAATATTGGAAGTCCTAGCCACAGCAATCAGACAACAAAAAGAAATCAAAGGCATCCAAATCGGCAAGGAAGAAGTCAAACTCTCACTCTTTGCAGATGATATGATACTTTATGTGGAAAACCCAAAAGACTCCACCCCAAAACTGCTAGAACTCATACAGGAATTCAGTCAAGTGGCAGGATATAAAATCAATGCACAGAAGTCAGTGGCATTCCTATACACCAACAACAAGACAGAAGAAAGAGAAATTAAGGAGTCGATCCCATTTACAATTGCACCCAAAACCATAAGATACCTAGGAATAAATCTAACCAAAGAGACAAAGGATCTGTACTCAGAAAACTATAAAATACTCATGAAAGAAATTGAGGAAGACACAAAGAAATGGAAAAACGTTCCATGCTCATGGATTGGAAGAACAAATATTGTGAAGATGTCAATGCTACCGAGAGCAATCTACACATTCAATGCAATCCCCATCAAAATACCATCCACTTTTTTCAAAGAAATGGAACAAATAATCCTAAAATTTGTATGGAACCAGAAAAGACCCCGCATAGCCAGAGGAATGTTGAAAAAGAAGGGCAAAGCTGGCGGCATCACAATTCCGGACTTCCAGCTCTATTACAAAGCTGTCATCATTAAGACAGCATGGTACTGGCACAAAAACAGACACATAGATCAATGGAACAGAATAGAGAGCCCAGAAATGGACCCTCAACTCTATGGTCAACTCATCTTTGACAAAGCAGGAAAGAATGTCCAATGGAACAAAGACACTCTGTTCAACAAATGGTGTTGAGAAAATTGGATAGCCACATGCAGAAGAATGAAACTGGACCATTTCCACACCACACACAAAAATAGACTCCAAATGGTTGAAAGACCTCAATGTGAGACAGGAGTCCATCAAAATCCTAAAGGAGAACACAGGCAGCAACCTCTTCGACCTCAGCCGCAGCAACTTCTTCCTAGAAACATCACCAAAGGCAAGGGAAGCAAGGGCAAAAATGAACTATTGGGACTTCATCAAGATAAAAAGCTTTTGCAAAGCAAAGGAAACAGTCAACAAAACCAAAAGACAACCGACAAAATGGGAGAAGATATTTGCAAATGACATATCAGATAAAGGGCTAGTATCCAAAATCTATAAAGAACTCATTAAGCTCAACACCCAAAGAACAAAGAATCCAATCAAGAAATGGGCAGAAGACATGAACAGACATTTTTCCAAAGAAGACATCCAAATGGCCAACAGACACATGAAAAAGTGCTCAATATCGCTCGGCATCAGGGAAATCCAAATCAAAACCTCAATGAGATACCACCTCACACCAGTCAGAATGGCTAAAATTAACAAGTCAGGAAACAACAGATGTTGGCGGGGATGCGGAGAAAGGGGAACCCTCCTACACTGTTGGTGGGAATGCAAGCTGGTACAGCCACTCTGGAAAACTGTATGGAGGTTCCTCAAAAAGTTGAACATAGAGCTACCCTATGATCCAGCAATTGCACTACTGGGTATTTACCCCAAAGATACAAAAGTAGGGATCCGAAGGGGTATGTGCACCCCGATGTTTATAGCAGCAATGTCCACAATAGCCAAACTGTGGAAAGAGCCAAGATGTCCATCAACAGATGAATGGATAAAGAAGAGGTGGTATATATATACAATGGAATATTATGCAGCCATCAAAAGGAATGAGATCTTGCCATTTGTAACGACGTGGATGGAACTGGAGGGTATTATGTTGAGTGAAATAAGTCAAACAGAGAAAGACATGTATCATATGATCTCACTGATATGAGGAATTCTTAATCTCAGGAAACAAACTGAGGGTTGCTGGATTGGGGGGTGGGGTGGGAAGGATGGGGTGACTGGGTGATAGACACTGGGGAGGGTATGTGCTCTGGTAAGCGCTGTGAATTGTGCAAGACTGTTGAATCTCAGATCTGTACCTCTGAAACAAATAATGCAATATATGTTAAGAAAAAAAAAAAAAGAAGAAGAAGGTAGCGGGAGGGGAAGAATGAAGCGGGGGAAATTGGAGGGGTAGACGAACCATGAAAGACGATGGACTCTGAAAAACAAACAGGGTTCTAGAGGGGAGGAGGGCGGGAGGATGGGTTAGCCTGGTGGTGGGTATTGAGGAGGGCACATTCTGCATGGAGCACTGGGTGTTATGCACAAACAATGAATCATGGAACACTTCATCTAAAACTAATGATGTAATGAATGGGGATTAACATAAGAATAAAAAAAAAAGAGAGAAAAAAAAATAGTGATTTAAAAAACTCACCCTACATTGAGAAAAAAATATTTAGTAGAGAAATTTTAGATGCATCTTCATTTAAGATGACAGAATAAGAGTGACCTCACACACTGCTGTAGTTTAATGTCATATTTTATGTCTGAGCCAATGCTACAAAACTGCAAATAGAGCAGAAGTGTCAAATTTGGAAAGAAAGGGATAAAATTCTTATTATTCACTGATCATTTTATTTCCTAAATCAAAAACTCCATAGAAAAAACACACCATCGAAACTAATAGAAGAGTTCATGACCATTGCCAGATGTAAGATCAACTTAAATATTCTACTGCACAAACAAAACATAACTAGGAAATATGACAGAAAATACATTATTTAACATAGAAACTATAACTGTCACGTGATATCATAAGAACATGTGAAAAGATACAGAAACTCATTAAAAACCATGAAAATTCAAATAAAAGCACATTTAAGAGGAAATCAAGAGGAATTTCTACAACAATGGAAATGCTATATATCTTAATTAGTTTGGTGGATACACGGGTTTATTAATTTGTTAAACTCTTTGAGTTGCACATTTGAAATCTGTGCTTTAATACCTCAACAAAAAATGCAGAGAAAACAATGGACCCAACGTTAAACCTGTGAGTTTATGAAAGATTAAAGAGGTAGATAATATTCAGACCTGGCAAAGGTATGTTCCCTATGAATGAGAGTTAAGTTGAGGCCAGAAGGGTGTATATAAGTTGGCTGGCTGAAACGATTAAATAGAAAAGGGGAAAATGCTCCAGAGAGAGGCACCTGACAGAGAAAGTCATGTGGTTAAGGGTGTTGGAAAACATTGCCAAAGAAATGGAAGGCAATTAAAGGTCTTCAAAAAGGCAGTTGACATGATCATATTCACATTGTTCAAACATTTCTGTGGCTTCTGTGTGGAGAGGAAATGCTATCCAGAGAGTGTTTTGTAGAACAAAGTAATAACTGTGAGGAGACAGCCACAGAAGTCCAGTTAAGAGATAATAGGATGTAGACTAGGGTGATAAGGAATAAAGAAGGAAAGAAGTTCATGGATTTTAAAATACCCATAAGAAATGGGATTTACCTGACTTGGGTATTGATTGGCCATAAAAGAGAAAAGGATAGAGAAATTAGGAATGATTTTGAGCTTGCTTTCTTGGAATTGGATGGATTCATTCACTGAAATGGATAATATTGGAAGAAGGACAAGTTTCATGTGAATAATAATCTGGCTCCTAGGAACAGAAACATCAAATCTAGTTTAAGTGCAGATTATAGAAACAAGATTCATAAGGTTGCAACCTACACACCCACTACAATAGAGCCTGATATAAAGTGCATGACATCCTATTATCTCATCTGTATGTCCTCTGATATAGGCTAACCTGGTCTTCTTTCCCTAGACTACCTTTGTCTACTGTTTGTCATCTCAGTACAGTCAAGACTGCCTCCCCCCAACATGTTAACCTCATATTCCTGTCCATTTAAGTCAATATTTTTCTTCCCCTCCAACACTATTTAATGTTTGCTATGTTAAGGCTGCCCCTCCTTTCCTCAAGTTTTATTCATCTCCATGAGGAAATATGTAAGTACTGTCCAACAGGTCTAAATTTCCAGAGACCTGGCAAAAAAAAAAAAAAAAGTCAGCAAAGTATAATAAAAGTATTGCTTGACTGTTGAGGTAGAAGAGTCACACAGTTTTTAAACTACAATATTTTTAATATGGCAGTCTCATCGTGGGAATGAGACATGATCATTTATATACAATGTTACTACTTGGGGAAAATCACAATTACTACTGACATCCCTCTGATAAATGACTTCTCTTGAGCCAATATTAACTCTAGTAGAACAGATCTTCAACAGCAGTAATGTCCTACCTATAATGAGATCTCAACCTCCATGTTCTGCTAAGTCTTCTGGCTTGCTATTATGCTTGAACCATTGAGCTATTGCCTGCTCTGCCCATAAGCCTTCCACCAATTCAAGCAATATTACTTTTTCAAACTTAAAAATATATATATTCTGCTTTAAAATAGTTTCCTTTTTTCCATAACAGAAAGATTTCTTTTATTTAAAAAAAAATGGTTCTTGCTGCAATAAAGTTCTCTGCTAAACAAAATATCCTATTAGAGATGCATGATTAATGATATTGAAAGTTACATTTCCTCATTCTCTTAAGTAGGTAAGAATCTAAACTAGTGAGTCTGACTTTATCTCACTGGTTTTAATTCAGACTTCTTCTTCATATATAGTACAGTTAACACTGATAATTCAGTAGCATAATGTGGATAAATGATTTTTTACTTCTATGCAATGAATTGTGGTTTAGAGATTTCTAAGGGCATTAATATGTAGGCAAAGACTGAGTAGTGATTATGATCCCCAAGGGAGAAGAAAAAAAGAGATATTGGTTAATAAATAAGCTCCTGTTTATACCTCAGGTCTTAAATAAAATGTGTAATTTAAGGGCACCTGAGTGATACAGTAGATTAAGCGTCCAACTCTTGGTTTTGGTTCAGGTCATGATCTCACGGTTGTGAGATAGAGCCCTGCATCAGGTTCTGCGTTTAGTTGGGAGTCCTCTTGGGGTTCTCTCTCTCCCTCCCAATGCCCCTCCCCCTGCTCTCTCTCTCTCAAATAAATAAATAAATCTTTTTTAAAAATGTGTCAGCTTTATATCTCATGATTTGATGAGAGGAATTAGCATGCAAAAATAATGACAAAGCATCTGAACACATGTTGAAGCTGAAGAAGACATGAATCACCTGCAAGATCACAAAAATCATTGTCTTTGCCAAAATATGGTCTTTATCTTTGAGGAGGGATCAATCATGATGCAGGCCTAAAACCCACAATACCTGTGACTCTGAGTGGCAACAGGAAGAACCAATGGTTAATGAAGCAGATGAAGAACTGACATTTAATCCATTTTGCCTCATTTAGAACCTAATCTAGGAATCTCCTTTATTAGCAAGAAATCTAACATTTTTCCCTATCTACAGTTTTTTTTTGTCCCTTTGCATAAAAGATGCTCAAGTTTCTCTTAACTTGAAAACAAAACCAACAAACAACAAAAATCTCTCCACTGATTCCTTGACAAACTACTTTAACCAACCCCTTCTTTCTTTTCACCAGTAAGCTTCTGAAGAGACTCTCCCTCCTCACTGTCTCACCCATGAACTTCTCAATCTACAGCAAAGTCATTTCATAACAACTGAACTATTGTTACCAGAGATTCTTATGACTAATATGACCACATAGTCTATCATTTAAACTGGTGAAAGGGACACTATTAATAAAGAAGATTCTGGGCACCTGGGTGGCTCAGTCGTTAAGAGTCTGCCTTCGGCTCAGGTCATGATTCCAGGGTCCTGGGATTGAGCCCCACATCGGGCTTCCTGCTCAGCAGGAAGCCTGCTTCTCCCTCTCCCACTCCTCCTGCTAGTATTCTCTCTCGCGCTGTCTCTTTCTGTCAAATAAATAAATAAAATCTTTAAAAATAATAATTAAAAAAATAAAAATAATTACTCTTCAAGTTAGACTCTCCTGAGCAAACAAGGCATATGGTCATGACACTCCAGACCCCCTAGCAGTAATACCTAATGGACTAAATACACCTTGACCCTTTGCAAGTACTGATTTTGTTGGCTATTATTTCCTGTGTGCAGCTTTATTCTCCTTTACTTTATGAGACAACCCTTTTTCCTGGATTTCCTCCCAACCATTGTGTTCCTTTCCTTCAGTATCTTTTGCAGGTTCTTGTTCTCTTTATTTTTTCAGCGTTCATGTCCCTAAGGCATTAGTCCTGGACAATTTCTCTTCTCATAGCACACAAATTTTGGGGTATTATCATTCCCTCTCATAGATTCAATTTTAATTTATGCCAATAATTCCTATCACCATGTTTCCAGCTTTATCTTTTCCTCTGAGCTCCAGAGCCATATCCAAATCCCCAACTGGCATACAGTTTTTGATAAATCATAGCCATATCAAAAACAGTTGATTATGTCTAAAATTATCTTCCACCCAAAAAACTCATCCTACCATGCATGTTTCAGAGTTTGGTGAAAGATATTATTCATCCACCCATATTCTCAAGTCATAAATTTAAATGGCAGATGTATTAATCAGGATAACTCTAGCTGCTATGTAAAAAAAAAAAACTAAAATAACAGCATAAAACTTCAAAGTCTTGGGGGGTGGGAGGGATGGGGTGGTTGGGTGATAGACATTGGGGAGGGTATGTGCTATGGTGAGTGCTGTGAATTGTGTAAGACTGTTGAATCACAGACCTGTATCTTTGAAACAAATAATACATTATATGTTAAAAAAAAAGAAGAAGAAGATAGTAGGAAGGGAAAAATGAAGGGGGGGGGAATCAGAGGAGGAGACGAACCATGACAGACTATAGACTCTTAGAAACAAACTGAGGGTTCTAGAGGGGAGGGGGTGGGAGGATGGGTTAGCCTGGTGATGGGTATTAAAGAGGGCATGTACTGAATGGAGCACTGGGTGTTATATGCAAACAATGAATCATGGAATACTACATCAAAAACTAATGATGTAATGTATGGTGATTAACATAACATAATAAAATTTTTAAAAAAACTTCAAAGTCTTAGCACACACACACACACCTCTGCCATTTCTCATTCTCATTAGAATCAATATAGATCATTGGGGTCTCTGCCCCATGCAGACATTTGGAGATGCAAGCTGCTTTCACCTATTGGATCTGTCATCTTCTTTTTTTAAAGATTTTATTTATTTATTTATTTGAGAGAGAGAGAGTAGAGTGAGAGAAAGAGAGCACAAATGGGGGTCAGGGGCAGAGGGAGCGGGAGAAGCAGACTCTCTGCTGAGCAGGGAGCCAGATGCAGGGCTCGATCCTAGGACCCTGAGATCATGACCTGAGCCAAAGGCAGACACTTAACTGACTGAGCCACCCAGGCACCCCGGATCTGTCATCTTCTAAATGTGGCTCCAACATTACCCTGACATCATCCAGTCATCTACCTGGGAGATGAAAGAGAACATAGAGAAAGGATTCCCTCTTTAGCTCTTTTGCCCACAAATCACTTGTGTACATTCCATTGGCAAGAACTTTACATGTAGTTCTACCCCTCTTGCAAGATAATTAAGAAACATCAATTACCTCTGTGCAAAGGAGGAAGGACTGGCTTGATAAGCATCTAGCTAAAGTCCACCATGCTATCTTGCTCTCTCCCTTCACCTCATATCTAATCATTTATCTAGTCCTGTGCATGCTTCTTTCAGAACACCTTGGATATGCTGCTATTTTCTATTCTATATTGCCAACTCCCTATTTTAGAATCTCACAATTCTTACCAAAATTCTACAGTTGCTCCTGCTTTGCTTTTCACTGGAACAATGCTGATCTTTCAAAGTTTAATTGATCATATAATTATCTTGGTTGGAATTCTAAGACCTCAAAATAAAGCTCAAACCCCTCAGCCTGGAGCAAAACTCTCTTCATATTATGGGTGCTGCCCAGATATCTCATCACATTTTTCCTAACATGTTGCAAGAAAATACTCAAACCAGCCTAAAATTCCTGTAAGGATTTAACTCTGTGTCTTTGAACATCTTAATCTCTCCCCATCTTTTTTTTTTTTTTTTTAAGTAGGCTCCACACCCAGTGTGGGGCTTGAACTTATGACCCTGAGAGCAAGAGTCACATGCTCTACTGACTGAGCCAGCTAAGCATCCTATTTCCCCATCTTTTTAAATGGTTAGACACCACTCAGTTTTCCATTTTATGTCCAGGTATAATTTCCTCAAGGAAGGCATCCCTGACTTCTCCCTATTAACTCCTTGGTTAGACTTCCCTATGTCCAACTATTGCTACACAAATCCATGCTTCTCTATAAATTATACTATCTCACTAAATTATAATTGTTTATAATTGCTTCTTTATATGTTATTTATCTAGAATACTAAGTGTATAAGAAATATCATATAAAAGTTACATGAATGAATTAATCATTATGAAAGAACAGTTGAACCTTTGACAATTTCACAATTCGATTATGACTCAACTCTTTTCTGTTCCCACTGAAATTCAGTAAGTAGAAAACAAATTGCCAAGTAGAGGCTCTAGATTATCTATAAGAAGAGAACACAAAGGACCAGTGCATTTTTTAAGTAATTGAATGAAATCACTGAGTGGTAATATCTCTTTAGAGTTAGCAGTGTAACTTTTGACTCATTTTTTTTTTTCTAATTGCTCTATAAACACATCCTGTTTTTAAATATCCTCCCTGGGTATATCTTTCTTTTTTTGTACAAGTTCTCATCAACTATTTTCTGGCTTTATCCTATTAAATGGTCTCCCTGCCTTCTTTTTGTCCCAAGTGAGTACAGTGTGCATGTTGTTGCAAACTAAAACTCTCCAAGGCATCACTTGAATAGTTACTATCACCTCACCCCACCCAGAAATTATTAACTATTTCCCTGAGGGACATAACTGTCCGAAGGACAAAACTCCTCTGTCTAGGCATTTAGGTCCTCCAAATTTTACCTGTCCATTTCCTTTATCCATACATACTAATATTACTCAGCATGGAGGTTACTCTTGAGCAGGTGAAGACTGTTTTCACTTTCTGAACCAATATACAATTTTTGCTTTCCCTTCTACTCGATTCCATTGCATGAAAAATCCATAAATGTTACCATGCATTACCTTCTGATTTACTTAATTAAATCTATTGCATTTAAAAGGGTACATTCTCCAGAGTTGAAGATGCTTATTCTTTTCTTATGTCCCAAGTATTGGGCACATACACTCTGCAAACACGTTGTCACAAGACAAAGAAAAACATACAAAAAAATATTAACAGAATGCTTCATTTTTTTCAAAGCCTGATACTGATTATTTTACTGAGTTGGAGAGACATGAATGGCACTAAATATGTTTTAGTTTCATTCAGTTCAACAAGAACAGTTCACCTAAGAGCTGCTAAATTAAAAATAAAAAGACAGATATTTCTTGACTTTTGGATTTTAGCCATTCTGATAGGTGCAAGGTGATATCTCATTGAGGTTTTGATTTGCATTTCCCTGATGGTAAGTGATGATGAATATCTTTTCATGTATCTCTTGGCCATTTATATATCTTCTTTGGAAAAACATCTATTCAGGCCCTCTGCCCATTTTTAAGCAGATTATTGATTATTGGGGTTTTTGTTTGTTTTATTTTTTAGGGTTTTTTTTTTTGGTGTTGAATTGTTAAGTTCTTTATATATTTATCAGATATATCATTTGTGAATATTCTCCCACATCCAGCAGATTACCTTGCCATTTTGTTGATGGTTTCTTTCACTGTGCAAAAGCTTTTTATTTTGGTGTAGTCCCAAATAGTTTAATTTTTATTTTGTTTCCCTTGCCTGAGGATGTATCTAAGAAAACTGTTTCTATGGCCAATGTCAAAGAAATTACTGCTTATGTTTTCTTCTAGGGCTTTTATCATTTCAGGTCTCACATAGGTCTTCAATCCATTTTGAAATTATTTTTGTGTATGGTGTAAGAAAGTGGTTCACTTTCATTCTTTTGCATGTTGCTGTCTGGTTTTGCCAGCACCATTTCTTGAAGAGACTGTCTTTTCCTCATTGTATATTCTTGCCTCCTATGTCATAGATTAATTGACCATAAAAGTGTGGGTTTATGTCAGGGGTGCCTGGGTGGCTCAGTGTGTTAAGAGTCTGACTTCAGCTCAGGTCATGACCTTGGGGTCCTGGGATCTGCCCTACTTTGGCTCCACCCTCAGCAGGGAGTTTGCTTCTCCATCTCCCTCTGACCCCCCCCCTCATGCTCTCTCCCTCTCTCTCTCATAAATAAATAAAATCTTTAAAAAAATTACTATTTGCAAATGACACAATACTATATATAGAAAACCCAAAGACTCTACCAAAAAGCTGCTAGAACTGATCAATGCATCCAGTAAAAAGTCACAAGATACAAAATCAATGTACAAAAATCTGTTGCAAATCTATATACCAATAATGAAGCAGCAGAGAGGGAAATTAAGAAAACAATCCTATTTACAAGTGCACAAAAATATTAAGATGCTTAGGAATAAATCTAACCAAAGATGTGAAAGACCTGTACTCCAAAAACTATAAAACATCGATGAAAGAAATTGAAAAGGACACAAACAAATGGAAAGACATTCCATGCTCACAGATTGGAAGAGTAAACATTGTTAAAATGTTTATACTACTCAAAGCAATCTACCTATTAATGCAATCCCTATCAAAATACCAACAGCACTTTTCACAGAACTAGAACAAACAATTCTAAAATTTGTATGGAACCACAAAAGGCTCTGAATAACCAAAGCAATCTTGAAAAAGAAAAGCTGAAGGCATCACAATTCCAGACTTCAAGTTGTATTTCAAAACTATAGTAATCAAAACAGTATAGGACTGGCACAAAAATAGACACATAGACCAATGGAACAGAATAGAAAACCCAGAAATACACCCACAACTATATGGTCAGTTGATCTTCAACAAAGCAGGAAAAAATATCCAGTGGGAAAAGATTGTCTCTTCAACATATGGTGTTGGAAAAACTAGACAGCAACATGCAAAAGAAAGAAACTGGACCACTTTCTTACACTGTACACACATCAAAAAAAAAAAAAACTCAAAATGGATTAAAGACCTAAATGTCAGACCTGAAACCATAAAAATCCTGGAAAAGAACACAGGCAGTAACTTCTTTGACATCAACCATAGCAAGTTTTTCTAGATATGTCTCCTGAGGGAAGGGAAACAAAAGCAAAAATAAACTATTGGGATGACCTCAGAATAAAAAGCTTCTGCACAATGAAGGAAACAATCAACAAAACTAAAAAGCTACTATGGAAGGAAAGAAGATATTTGCAAATGACATCCAATAAAGGGTTAGTATCCAAAATATATAAAAAAACTTATAAAACTGAACACAGAAAAAAACAAATAATCCAATTAAAAATTGGCACAAGACATGAACGGACATTTCTCCAAAGAAGACATACAGGTGGACAACAGACACAGGAAGAGATGTTTATCATCACTTACCATCAGGGAAATGCAAATCAAAACCAGAAAAAGATATCATCTCACACCTGTCAGAATGATTAAAATCAACAACACAAGAAACAATGGTGTTGGTGAGGATGTGGAGAAAAAGAAACTCTCATACACTGTTCATGGAGATGTAAAATGGTGTAGTCACTCTGGACCACTCTGGAAAACAGTATTGAATTTCCTTAAAAAGTTAAAAATAGAACCACCTTATGATGCAGCAATTGCACTACTGGGTATTTACCCAAAGAATACAAGAACACTAATTCAAAGGGATACATGCACCCTTATGTTTATGGCAGCATTATTTACAATAGCCAAGATATAAAAGCAGCCAAAGTGTCCATCAGTTGATGAATGGATAAAGAAGATGTGGTATATATGTATAATGGAATATTATTCAGTCATAAAAAAGAATGAAATCTTGCCATTTGCAATGACATGGAGGAGCTAGAGAGTATAATGTCAAGTAAAATAAGTCAGTCAGAGAAAGACAAATACCATATGATTTCACTCATATGTGGAATTTAAGAAATAAAACAAATGATCAAAAGGGGGGAAAATGAGAGAAAGAGAGAGAGAGACAAACCAAGAAGCAGACTTAATTATAGAGAACAAACATGGTTGCCAAAGGGGAGGTGGGTGATGGGTTGGGTTAAATAGGTGATGGGGATTAAGGAGTGCACATGTCATGATGACCACTGGGTAATGTATGGAATTGTTGAATCACTATATTGTACACCTGAAACTTATATAACACTGTATGTTAACTAACCGGAATTAAAATAAAAACTTAAAAATTGCCCCCCCCCAAAAATAAATTTCCCAAATGTATTCCACAACTATTTATTGAGCATCTGTTATGTGCAAATATACATGACGTGAAAATTATTTCTTGAGAAACTAGTGTGCATGGTAATGAACAAGGACTGGAAATAAAAGCATTAAGAAACAATAAACTCGTGTTGTATGCCACCTTATTCCAGATATCATTCTAGGGATTTTTGCTCAGCAAATTATTATCCATCTACCAAGACTCAATTCAGGCATAAAACCTCAGTGGTATTGCCTACTTTACACAGACTGGGATTACCTCTGCCCTTTGAACATACTGCCCTTATAGAATTGATAAATCTACTGTACCTATGTACCCTGTCTCTTCCCTTACACAGGCTTCATGAGACAATGGCTGACATCAAAAACATCAGAAGTTCCTGGTATATAATAGCCCTTCACATTAATTGTTTAATCAATAAATGCATCCTTGCTATAGGGGATACTGTGGTGTTCCACACACATCCTCCATCTTCTGTGACTATCAGCTGCTTATCACAGCTGTATTCCTTGCAATAATCATATATGACATTGAATGTCCAGCCAGAGCTTCTTGCAACATCAACTGAGGCTTCAATTTAGTTTCTCCCTCTGCCATTAAGGCCTTCCTTAATTCCTTGCAGATGTGTCTTCTAAAAGCACTCACTAACAAAACATGGGTATACAAAATTTCATCTTAAAATATTTTCTAAGAAACCCAACCTAAGACAGCTGCCTTAAGATGTTTTCAATCTAGTTGAGAAAGCATACTTAAAATATATTTTAAAAAATAACAATAAAAAAACTGCAGAGGAAGGAGTTCAAGGAACAAATTGGTAATTGAAAAATAAAGAAATAAGAAAAAAATCAAAAGAGAAAGGAAATTTCTATGGCACAATGATCAGATTGGTAACTGACAATGAGAGAAGCAGGAAGTGAGCACACTGCTCAAGAAGGAGTGATGGAAGAGCCCAGAACTTCAGTTTAGCCTGTGTTTGAATCACAAGTTTGACTCTCCGTTATATTACTTCAACCAAGTGGCTATCATTCTGAACTGCTGTTCTTGTATCCATTGAATGGAGAGCACAGTATATAATGGCAGGACTCTAGAGATAATTAAAAATAATATGTGAAAAAAAAGTCTGCCACATGATTGACACTCTAATAGTACAACTGTCATAATTATTTAGGGAGTGGGAATGAAAGAAAAGGCTGCAAAGGGGCACATGGTAAATCTAGGTTGGCTGGGTCAGAGACCATGTGCTATAAATAAAACTAAGGAAATATCTGAACAAAGCTGCCTCAATATCTGTTTTTGTTTTTTGTTTTTTTTCTTTCCTGGCTATATTCTGTTTCTATATTAAAATAAAAATTTCTTTTTATATAGTAATAGTCTCAAGATATAGAAAGGGAGGGAGAGATGTTTACTTCACAAATATGAAAGACAACATTACTTAGTAACATGGCTTCAGTGTGCCAAGAAATATTTCAAGAAGGAATTAATTCCTTATTTTGGAGAAACCAGTGAAAATCTTTTCCAGTGATATTCTGGGGAAACTTAGCAGTTGAATGAATGCTAAGAGAGGATGTGGGATTTTTATTAGACTTAAAAGACTGAGGCACAGAACTTAGGGACACTTCATTATTTAAAAGGTCACAGAAGACATTCAGTTCCCTTTACTTTTAATTTGAATTCCTTAAAGTGTACAGGGTAATATTAAGAGGATCAAGAGGGTAAGCTCAGAAGTACAGGCTCAGGAACAAATCTTCCCCTCAAACTCTGAGTGCTCTCTCATTAATGGTAATTAAACAAGTGGAGTGAAAAGTGGTATAAAGTGTTAATACAGTCCTCAGTTACCACGCAAGGAAATAAAGCAATTCTGTTGCACAATATGATAGTCATTGATGCCAGTTACCTTCCTTGGGAAAAAAAATGAAATTCTAAACACCCTTTTCTTCACCCCCAAAAGTGTTTAGTTTTATTATACCCATGACTCTAGTCCAAAATGATTTATTAGTCATGGCTACATTAATATTGTTTCAATCATAATTAAACCCTTTATTGCTTTATTTCTCTCTCTTTTCCTTAGCTGATAACTATGCTAATTCTAACCAGCTGTCTTGAACAAGTTCTGTATCCTTCGCTTCTGACTATTAGGAGAGCTTTTGGTATCCAGTTCTTTCAGCAAATGATCAACATTACAGTAGAACAGTAACCAGAAGCCATTTAAAACTCAGTGAAAACCAAAACTTGGAAATTCTTCTCCTCATCTTAAATGCACACCTTATGACCTGAGCTGATTAGTCAAGCCAATCAAAAACTGAAAAATAGGGGCGCCTGGGTGGCTCAGTTGGTTGGGCGACTGTCTTCGGCTCAGGTCATGATCCTGGAGTCCCGGGATCGAGTCCCACATCGGGCTCCCTGCTCAGCAGGGAGTCTGCTTCTCCCTCTGACCCTCCCCCCTCTCATGCTCCCTATCTCATTCTCTCTCAAATAAATAAATAAAATCTAAAAAAAAAACTGAAAAATATATATAATTGAAGATGTGTTCAAATGTTAGTGGGTATATCCCTCCAATCAATTTTGTTCGGCCTCAGAGCACAGTTCTAGACATGAATTAGGAGCTACTGATCATGATGATAAGATATGCAATGTATTCTTCATTTGGTCATCTGTGTGTAAATCTCAAACTTGTCTGTTACTGATTTCTAATTTAATCTCATTGTGATCAGAGAAACTTCTTTATTACGTTATTTAAAATTGTTTTAAGTTTCTTAAGACTTCTTTTCCTTTTATGGCCTGGCATATGGGCCATCCCTGCATGAAGTTTCATGTGTATTTGAAAAAATGAACCACTAATCTCTTTTTTCATAGAGAAGAATGCATATTCTGCTGTTACTGTGTGGAGTGTTCTGTCTGTCAGGTCTTGTTGGTTATAGTGTTGTTCATGTCTTTCATTCCTCTGTTGATCTTCTGCCTAGTTTTTCTATCTATTGTTGAAAAGGGGAATTGAAATATCTAACTACTATTGTTGAACTGGATTTTTCTCCCTCCAATTCTGTCAGGTTTATGTCTGGTTTTAGATGCATATATGTTTAGAATTCTTAGATCTTTCTTTTTTGACTCACCACTTTATCATAATAAGTATCCCTCTTTTTTCTAATAAAAAACTTCTGTCTTAAAGGTTTTTTGGGGTTTTTTTTGTTTTTGTTTTTGTTTTGTTTTGTTTTGGTCTAATATTAGTATAGTGACTCCAGCTTTCTCTATGGTGCTGTTTGAATGGTATACCATTTCCATCCTTTTACTTTCCACCTGTTAGGTTTTTTTTTTAAGATTTTATTTATTTATTTGACAGAGAGAGACACAGCGAGAGAGGGAACACAGCAGGGGGAGAAGGAGAGGGAAAAGCAGGCTATCAACGGAGCAGGGAGCCTAATGTGGGACTCGACCCCAGGACCCTGGGACCATGACCTGAGCTGAAGGCAGACACTTAACAACTGAGCCACCCAGGCACCCAGGGTTTTGTTTTGTTTTTTTTTTTTTAACATAAAATATGACTATATAGGCAGCATTTATTTAGATCATGTTTTTGGTGCCATTCTGCCAATCTCTACATTTTGATGGAATGTTTGATCTTTTACATTTAATGTAATTACATAGAAGGCAGCATTTACATCTGCCATTTCACTATTGCTTTTCTATATCTTATGCCTCTTTTCCCTGTTCCTATATTATTGTGTTAATTTTGTGTTAACTTTTGCATTAACTAGATATTTTCTAGAGTTCCATTTTATGTTAACTAGATATTTTGTGTTAAGTAGATATTTTCTAGAGTTCCATTTTTATTTTCTTGCATTTTTTTTTACTATAGTTCCTGAGATGTTTTCTTAGTGGTTTTCCTGACAATAGCAACTAGCACCCTAACTTAAAACAATACAGTTCAGGTTAATGCTATCTTAATTTTAGAAGTATACAGAAACATTGCTCTAATGTGTCAATAAACTTTTATAATTTCTGCATAGTCTTACACATATTTTTCTTTAAAAAATCCCTACACATATGATATATGTATCCTTAAAGATGTGTCAATAATTTTGTTAAAATTCATCCACAAACTAGAACCAGTGACATCAGCTAGACAAAGGATTCATTTTATAGATAGTAGAGCAAAGGTCATATCGATGAAGTTATTCCCCCAGTTCTTATATACTGTTAATATCAGTGCCAAGACATCTTATCCCTGGACCAGTGCTCTTTCAATCACATAGGATAATGGGACCCTTTCTTTGGAGTATTTTAGCTCAGAAATTCATTTTTACAGAGATGTATCATGGATGATCTGGAAATTCCACTGACTCAAATATTCAAGAGATACAACTGTGAGTCTCTGACACTCCATCATTACTTTCTTCATTTGGACATTTCCTTAGTCCCCCTGAGCACCAAGGATCCTACCACAAGAAAATGATGATTTTCAAATCTTTCTTATTTCAATCAGTACAAGAATCTAAGTATAAAAGTAAAAGTAAAAAGTATATATATCATTTACATCTCCTCCTCAGGCTGAGCAAGTGATTAACTTAGTGCCTACTTTATCTTCAACTCTTTAATCCCTTAGTGTGTATTCATATTTATTATTACTCCACTGACCTGACTGCAAAACACAAAGATAACATTGGAATGGGGAAGAAATATGCTTGGAATTAGAAAAAGGAAAATCTCCTCCATGCAGACACCAGAGACATTATTAGAATAAATGAAAATAATCACTTGACCACAGAAAGCATATCTTCTCACACAGAGGGCTCTTCATCTGAGGGCTATTCATACCCTAGGGATGAAAATCACTCAGATTCTGGACACTTGATAATAGAATGAACTCCAAAAATATCAGCTCTTGTCCTGAATTGGCTCAACCAATTCACCCAGGGGCAAACCTTTTGTTCTCTGTATAAGATGTGAACCTGATCGTCAACTGCATCACCTGTATGATCTTTTCCTGTTACCTTGGCTTCCAGTCCAACCCTATATAAAATATCACTGAATAAAATCTCTTAGCATCCTGGTTTCATTTCTAGAATATTGAAAAAGAGTTCATGTTTGTATCAGTTAGCTTAAGCCAAGTTAGTATGTGATAATAAATGATATTAAAAATAGTGAGTTAAAACATTAAAAGATTATTTTTGTCCACATTAAATATTGATTATGGATGTGTTCAGTTCTCCTCCATGTCACATTCACCCAGGAGCTCAGAAGAGTCTTGTTTTCAAATGCTGCTTGCTTCAAGACTGAGGGAAAAGATTTCATGGTAAAATACACACTGGCTATTAAAATTTTCTCTTAGAAAGTACACACATGGAAGAAAGAGCAAAGATGGCAGAGGAGTAGGGGACCCTATTTGAACCAGTCCCTTGAATTGAGATGGATATCTACTAAACCACTCTGAACACCCACAAAATCAGTCTGAGATGTAAGAAGATATATCTGGATCTCTACAAACAGAATATCGCCCTTGGTTGGTTTCAAGGTATGAAGCAGGAAGCCATGATACTGTGGGCAGATATCAGAAGATAAATGGAAGGGGGAGGGGGCTGCCACAAGCGCTTGAATCAGGAAGGTGAAATAACATAGGAGCACAAAAGCCTCCCATGCTGGGGACCGGGCACAGACTCGAAGACCAGTAGCAGTGGGGAAAGGCTTAAGTCAGCCTCCTGGACTGAAACCTAGATTTGAAGGGGCACATGTGTGAACTAGAGGCAGCTGGTGGTTTGAGAAGCACAAAGGGTGGAGAAGTGCTTGGACCTGGAAGAAAGGGCTGGGAGTGCTGCTGGGGGTGGGCATCCAACCCAGGATGCTGTGGTTTTAGCAACACAGACAGAAATGGAGATAGTGTGGCCTGGAGAGCTCACTGAAGAACAGACTGTGATCTCTCTGCTCTGAGGCAGAGGTTTGGAAATGGTCACTTCTGCTCTGACTCTTGGAAGAGATGCGGACAGTCACCAGGGAAAGCCACCAGAGAACAAAAGCCCCAAAAAACCGGTTTTCACTGAGCCCATCCCCCCGCACAGGGGGTAAGGCAATTCTGCCCAAACAGGGGTGCCTGAGCAACAGCGCAGCAGGCCCTCCCCAGAACACAGGCTAGAAGAACAAGAGGCTGATAACCCTAATGTCCCTATAAAACAGGTGCATCTTGCTTGGGTTGTGGTCAATAACTTGGACTCTGTACATTTCTTCAACCACTCCTCAACAGAATGACTGAGAGGAAGAACCCTTAAAATCAGAAAGACTCAGAGACTGTGACTTCTGCCACAGATTTACAAATGGATATAGCTATAAGCAAGATGTTGGAAATAGACTTCAGGGTAACAGTTATGAAGACAATAGCTAGAATGGAGAAATTGATTAATGGCAACATAGAGTCTCTAAGGGCAGAAATGAAAGCTGAACTGGCAGATCTTAAAAATGCTATCAATGAGATCCAATCTAATCTAGATAATCTAACAGCTAGGGTAAACAAGGCAGAACGAATTAGTGATCTAAAAGACAAAATGATAGAAAAAAAGGAACAGGGGGAGACCTGGAACAAACAGCTTAAAATCCATGAAAACAGAATTAGAGAAATAAGTGATGCCATGAAATGTTCCAATGTCAGAATTATTGGGATTCCTGAGGGGGTAGAGAGAGAGAGGACTAGAAGATATATTTGAGCAAATCGTAGCTGAGAACTTCCCTAATCTGGGGAATGAAACAAGCATTCATGACCTAGAGGCAAAGAGGACCTCTCCCAAGATCAAGAAGAACAGACCAACACCCTGGCATGTAATAGTAAACCTCACAAATCTTAGAACCAAGGAAACCATCTTGGGGCGCCTGGGTGGCTCAGTCGTTAAGCGTCTGCCTTCAGCTCGGGTCATGATCCCAGGGTCCTGGGATCGAGCCCCGCATCGGGCTCTCTGCTCAGCAGGAAGCCTGCTTCTCCCTCTCCCACTCTCCCTGCTTATGTTCCCTCTCTTGCTGTGTCTCTCTCTGTCAAATAAATAAATAATATCTTTAAAAAAAAAAAAAGAACCAAGGAAACCATCTTAAGGGCAGTTAGGGGGAAGAGATTCCTTACATACAGAGGGAGGAACATCAGAATAACATCAGACCTATCCACAGACACCTGGCAAGCCAGAAAGGGCTAGCAAGACATATTCAAGGTAGTAAATGAGAAGAACATGAAGCCAAGAATACTTTACCTGGCAAGGCTGTCATTTAAAATGGATGGAGAGATACAAAGCTTCCAGGACCGGCAGAAATTGAAAGAATATGTGACCACTAAGCCAGCCCAGCAAGAAATATTAAGGGGGTTTCTCTAAAAGGAGAAAGACCCAAAGACTGATATAGAACAGAAATTTACAGAGATAATCTATAGAAACAAGGACTTCACAGGCAACATGATGACAATAAAATCATATCATTCAATAATCACTCTCAATGTGAATAGCCTAAATGCTCCCATAAAACGGCACAGGGTTGCAGATTGGATGAAAAGACAGGGCCCATCCATATGCTGCCTACAAGAGACTCATTTTGAACGTAAAGATACATCCAGACTGAAAGTGAAGGGATGGAGAACCATCTTTCATGCCAACAGACCTCAAAAGAAAGCTGGGGTAGCAATTCTCATATCAGACAAATTAGATTTTAAGCTAAAGACTGTAGTTAGAGACATAGAAGGACACTATATCATTCTTAAAGGGTCTATCCAACAAGAAGATCTGACAGTTGTAAATACCTATGCCCCCAACATGGGAGCAGCAAACTACATAAGCCAACTGTTAACCAAAATAAAGGGACTTTTTGATAATAATATATTAATTGTAGGAGACCTCAACACTCCACTCTCAGCAATAGACAGATCATCTAAGCAGAAAATCAACAAAGACACAAGAGCTTTGAATGACACACTGGACCAGATGGACCTCATAGATATATACAGAACATTCCACCCTAAAACGACAGAATACACATTCTTCTCAAGCGCACATGGAACTTTCTCCAGAATAGACCACATACTGGGTCACAAATCAGGTCTCAACCAATACAAAAAAATTGAGATTATTCCCAGACCATAATGCTTTAAAACTGGAACTCAATCACAAGAAAAACTTTGGAAGAAATTCAAGCAGTTGGAGTCTAAAGATCACCCTGCTTAAGAATGTTTGGGTCAACCAGGAAATCAAAGAAGAACTTAAACAATTCATGGAAACCAATGAGAACAAAAACACATCGGTCCAAAACCTATGGGATACTGCAAAGGTGGTCCTAAGGGGGAAATACATAGTCATCCAAGCCTCACTCAAAAAAAAAATAGAAAAATCCTGAATTCACCAACTAACTTTACACTTTAACAAACTGGAGAAAAAAATAACAAATGATGCCAAAGCCATGCATTAGATTAGAGCAGAGATCAATGAATTAGAAACCAGAAATACAGTAGAGCAGATCAAAGAAATTAGAAACTTGTTCATTGATAGAATTAATAAGATTGATAAACCACTGGCCAGACTTATCCAAAAGAAAAAAGAAAGGACCCAAATTAATAAAATTATGAATGAAGGGGAGAGATCACAACTAACACCAAGGAAATAAAAACAATTATTAGAAATTATTATCAACTATATGCCAATAAATTAGGCAACTGGAAGAAATGGATGCCTTCCTGGAAACTTATAAACTACCAAAACTGAAAAGAAAGAAATTGACACCCTGAATAGACCAATAACCAGTAACAAGATTGAAACAGTAATCAAAAACCTCTCAAAAAACAAGAGTCCAGGGCCTGATGGATTCTGGGGAATTCTACCAAACATTCAAAGAAGAAATAATACCTATTCTCCTGAAGCTATTTCAAAAAATAGAAACAGAAGGAAAGATTCCAGACTCATTCTTTGAGGTCAGCCCCAAACCAGGCAAAGACCCCATCAAAAAGGAGAATTTCAGGCCAATATCCCTGATGACTATGGATGCCAAAATTCTCAACAAAATCCTAGTTAATAGGATCCAACAATACATTAAAAGGATCATCCACCATGACCAATTGGGATTTATCCCCAGGATGCAAGAGTGGTTCAACATTCGCAAATCAATCAATGTGATAGAACACAATAAGAGGAGAGAGAACCATATAGTCCTCTCAATTGGTGCATAAAAAGCATAGACAAAATACAGCATCCTTTCCTAATTAAAACTCTTCAAAATATAGGGATAGAGGGAACATTCCTCAAGTTCATAAGATCCATCTATGAAAAACTCACAGCGAATATCATTCTCTTTGGGGAAAAGCTGAGAGCATTTCCCTTAAGATCAGGAACACACCATGGATGTCTATTCTTGTCACTATTGTTCAACATAGTACTAGAAGTCCTAGCAACAGCAATCAGACAACAAAAAGAAATAAAAGGTATTCAAATTGGCAAAGAAGAAGTCAAACTCTCTCTTTTTGCAGATGACATGATACTTTATGTGGAAAATCCAAAAGACTCCACCCCAAAATTATTAGAACTCATACAGCAATTTAGTAATGTAGCAGGATACAAAATCAATGCACAGAAGTCAGTTGCTTTCTTATACAATAATAATGCAACTGTAGAAAGAGAAATTGGAGAATCAATTCCATTTACAATATCACCAAAAACCATAAGATACCTTTGAATAAACCTAACAAAGAGGTAAAGGATCTATACTCTAGGAACTACAGAACACTAATCAAAGAAATTGAAGAAGACACAAAAAGATGGAAAAACATTCCATGCTCATGGATTGGAAGAATAAACATTGTTAAAATGTCTATGCTGCCCAGAGCAATTTATACCTTCAATGCCATCCTGATCAAAAAACAATGACATTTTTCAAAGTGCTGGAACAAATAATCCTAAAATTTGTATGGAATCAGAAAAGACCCCGAATCGCCAAGGAAATGTAGAAAAAGAAAAACAAAGTTGGGGGCATCACATTGCCTGATTTCAAACTATATTGTAAATCTATGATCACCAAGATGGCATGGTATTGGTGCTAAAACAGACACATAGACCAATGGAACAGAATAGAGAGCCCAGATATGGACCCTCAACTCTATGGTCAAATAATCTTTGAAAAAGCAGGAAAAAACATGCAATGGAAAAAAGACAGTCTCTGCAATAAATGGTGCTGGGAAAATCGGATAGCCACATGCAGAAGAATGAAACTCGACCATTCTCTAACACCATTCACAAAGATAAACTCAAAATGGATGAAAGACCTCAATGTGAGACAGGAATTCTTCAAAATCCAAGAGGAAAACATAGGCAGTAACCTCTTCGACATTGGCCACAGCAACTTCTTTCAAGACACGTTTCCAAAGGCAAGGGGAAAAAAAGTGAACATGGACTTTTGGGACTGAATCAAGATAAAATCCTTCTGCACAGCAAAGGAAACAGTCAACAAAACAAAGAGGCAACCCACGGAATGGGAGAAGATTTTTGCAAATGACACTACAGATAAAGGTCTAATATCCAAGATCTATAAAGAACTTCTCAAACTCAACACCCAAAAAATAAATAATCAAGTCAAAAAACAGGCAGAAGACATGAACAAACACTTCTCCGAGGAAGACATACAAATGGCTAACAGACACATGAAAAAATGTTCATCATCATTAGCCATCAGGGAAATTCAAATCAAAACCACATTGATAGGGCACCTGGGTGGCTCAGTCATTAACCGTCTGCCTTCAGCTCAGGTCATGATCCCAGGGTCCTGGGATTGAGCCCTGCATCGGGTTCCCTGCTCAGCCAGGAGCCTGCTTCTCCCTCTTCCACTCCCCATGCTTGTGTTTCCTCTCTAGCTGTCTTTCTCTCTCTGTCAAATAAATAAAATCTTTAAAAAAAAAAAACACATTGAGATACCACCTTACACCAGTTAGAATGGCAAAAATTAACAAGGCAAGAAACAACAAATGTTGGAGAAGATGTGGAGAAAGGGGAACCCTCTTACACTGTTGGTGAGAATGCAAGTTGGTACAGCTACTTTGGAAAAGAGTGTGGAGGTTCCTCAAAAAGTTAAAAATAGAACTACCCCATGACCCAGCAATTGCACTACTATGTATTTACCCCAAAGGTGCAGATGTAGTGAAAAGAAGGGCCACATGCACCCAATGTTCATAGCAGCAATGTCCACAATAGCCAAACTATGGAAGAAGCTGAGATGCCTTTCAACCGATGAATTGGTAAAGAATATGTGGTCCATATATACAATGGAATATTAGTCAGCCATCAGAAAGGATGGATACCAACCATTTACATCGACATGGATGGAACTGGGGGAGATTATGTTAAGTAAAATAAGCCAAGCAGAGAAAGTCAATTATCATATGGTTTCACTTATTTGTGGAACATAAGGAATAGCACGGAGGACATTAGGAGAAGGAAGGGAAAAATGAAGGGGGAAATCAGAGGAGGGGATGAACCATGAGAGACTATGGACTCTGAGAAACAAACTGAGGGTTTTAGATGGGAGGGGATGGGTGGATGGGTTAAGCAGGTGATGGGTATTAAGGAGGGCACATATTGCATGGAGCCCTGGGTGTTATACACAAACAATGAATCATGGAACACTACATCAAAAACTAATGATGTACTGTATGGTGACTAACATAACATAAAAAAAAAGTATACACATTGCTTATGTCCGTAGTTCATTGGGCAAAGCAAGTCATCTGACCAAACTTGATGATAATGGAGCAAAGGTATATATAATTCTCCTGCAATGAGGGTACCCCATGAAGAGACATGCAGTAGAGAGGTAAGGAATACCATGAAAATTAATATAATCTACCACATTTCATTAAGTTATATCTTCTTTAGAAAATCAAAGCTCAGAAAACAGTGCTGCCCAATAGAGTTTTTAGCGAAGATGAAAATATTCTGTATTTGAAATATTCGATTTTCACTAGCCACATAATTGTACAATTTTCAATTTTATATAATTTTTATAAATTGAAATTTAAATAGCCACATGTGGATTGCAGTTACTAACTATATTGGACATCCCTTCTCTAAAGCTTAGGTTTAGAGAAAAGGAACCATGGTAATCACCAGGTCCTAAATAAAATGAACATGGTAATGATGCTTGGGGAAAGATAGAATGGCAGGAAATGGTGGGAAATCACTGAAGAAAGTCTCCACATGGGTGATAAAAGTTTAGGGGCAAAGCGAAGTTTGATTTTGATAAGTTCCTCTGCAAAGACAGCTGGTTGCTTATATATCGTGGTGATGCAGCACTACAAAATGTTAATGTGACCCTGAAAAACACACAATTTTTTAAAAATAAAAAATGACCCTGTGTTTCTGGAATGAAGACTAAGCACACTTCTCTCCCAAAACAAGAATTTGGGAAGGAATGTGCTTTGGAATTTCTGGGACTACTCAGAGTCATGAAATAGATTTCTCAGGTTTCAAGAGGCAACACCGTCCTATGGCTATTTTTTTTAAGATTTTATTTATTTATTTGACAGAGACACAGAGAGAGACAGAACAAAAGCAGGGGGATTGGGAGAGGGAGAAGCAGGCCTCCCGTGGAGCAGGGAGCCTGATGTGGGGCTCGATCCCAGAACACTTGGGATCATGACCCAAGCCGAAGGCAGATGCTTAATGACTGAGCCACCCAGGCCCCCCTGTCCTATGGCTTTAGCCATAGCAAGGTTGTATCCATGTCCTTCTTGAAACAGGCTTTCCAATCCATACTCACTGTACACAGAGTGAACACAAATGCTTGAGGGCTTTTCCTGATTGTGGGATACACACTGCTTGAGGCTCCATATTCTGAGGCTCTTGCCATTCTGTACGTTTAGTTAAAACATAGCCCTGTCTCTACCTTACCCTCATCCAAGCCCCACCTTAGCTCCATTCCCAGGCCTAGGACCTCTGATAAAACCTGCAAAAACTAATCTTGAAGAGGAGTCTGGGCTTGTGTTACAGAAGGAAATGGTGGTGAGGGATGAGGCTCTGGAATCAGAGACCTGGTTTGAGTCTCAATGTTACCACTGAAAGCTATGTGACTTCTCTGAGTCACACTTACCTCATCCGTAAAATACAGATAACAGCACCGACATCATTTCTTCTGAGGAATATAAAAGTGTTTAGTCCATTTTCTGTCATAAAGAAAAGTACTCAGTGAATGGCAGGCTTATGTTCATAATCTATTCCAATTCCTCATTTTTTTTAAAGATTTGTTTATTTATTTGAGAGTGAGAAAGAGAGCGTGCAAGAGCAGGAGGAGCAGAGGGAGAGGGAGAGAGAACAAGCACGGAGCCGAAGGCAGGGCTCATTCTCATGACCCTGAGATCAGGACCTGAGCTGAAACTAAGAGTCAGATGCTTAACTAACTGTGCCACCCAGGTGCCCCTCAACTCCTCATTTTTTTAGTGGGAGTTGGCAAAAGGGGGAGTTTTTATTTAAAATTCATTTAAATTAATTCATTTAAGTCTAAACATTACCACACCTGATCTATCAATAACACCTCACTGTACCCTCCTTGACATACTTCTTTTATGTATTTGCATTGAAAATGATGCCAGAAATACTTGAATGTGAATTCTAGCTCTAACATTTCTTAGCTGGGCATGTGCACACACTACCCTCAAGTTAATCCCTTATCTTTGGAATGAATATAATCATATCCTACTTGCCATGTTGCTATGAGGATTAAATGATTAATTATACATAAAGAGTTCATACCATAGCATCTAGAAAAGGTGCTCTAGGAATTTCTTTGGATTCTTACTCCATTGCTGTATTCAGAGAGATTCCAGATACACAAAAACATTCAATATCCTCTAATTTTATAGTTAACGTCTGCCTTGTCAAACATTTATGACCATACCTCTCATTTGAAACAAAACTCTAGAGAGTACATTTTAATAGTAAGAAAGGAAGCCCTTCACAAGCCTAAGCATGTACTCTACTGGGGCAAAGAAAAATGCAGTTTAACAGTACATTACAGTTGGCGCCTGGGTGGCTCAGTTGGTTAAGCGTCTGCCTTCGGCTCAGGTCATGATCCCAGGGTCCTGGGATCGAGCCCCACATTGGGCTCTCTACTCAGTGGGAAGCCTGCTTCTCCCTTTCCCACTCCTCCTGCTTGTTTCTGCTCTCGCTAACTCTCTCTCTCTTTAAATAAATAAAATCTTTAAAAAAAAAAACAAAACAAAACAGTACATTACAGTTACATCATAAAGAAGGGGAGGTTGATTCATGTTGATGACCTAGTCCTAATATAACATAGCAGTACTCCTCTGGCTGCATGAAACCTAATTGTTTCCTTTGACAACATTTTGAGAGTGCTTAAGATAAATACAGAGACAGAGACAAACAGAGAGGAAAAACAGAGAGAGATGACCCTAGACCTGCTATTTATTTCATATATCACCAGCATCCTATAAATCTTTTGGGGGGAACATGCAATCTTGACTGACAGGGACTTGCCTGGTACACTGACTTGTTTGACATGAGGTCAGTACTAATCAGATAACAAAAATGTATTAATTGAACATGGATGAAATATATAAATTGTCCAGTCTTTGACAAGCTAATTTCCAGGGCTTTTATAGTCATGGCTGTTTCAGTAGAAGCATTGGGAACAGTAGAATTCATAACAAGAACGATAATATATGTCACTGTAGCTTCACCAAATTATTGAAACTCAACATACCTTACTGTGTTGTTGTATCTGTTTCAAAGAGGTAACGTACTTCGAAATGTCTCTAGGAAATTTAATTGGAGGCTGATTTTGATTTATTCACTTCATTATTCAAATATATATTTAAAAGCTCCTGTATCTCAGATACTAGACTAAGTACTATAGATCCTAAACAAACAGAAAACACTTCTAGCTCTAAAAGGGTTTTAAATGTATTCAAATATGTTTTCTTTGGGGGAGGGTGGAGGTGGGTCACTTCAGTTCGATTTGACATACATTAATACAAGTCAAGACTTAAGAATAAGCCAATCCACTCAGTCATTTTCCTCCCATTTTTTCCCCATCTAATCTATTTCCATTCCATCAGAACACTTGCTTCTAAAAGAAAGAATCATTATAAAAGTAATAAAATGTGAAAAAATTAGAATGTGTCTGCCAAGGCTGCCATAACAAAATACCACAGACTGAGTGGCTTAAACATCATAAATTTATTTTTTCACAGTTCTAGAGACAAGAAATCCAAGATCAAAGTACCATCATGATTATTTTCTGAGGACTCTCTTCCTGGCTTGTAGACAGTTGTCTTCCCACCGTGTCCTCACATGATCTTTTCTCTGGGTGTGCTTGAAGATAGAGAAAGACAGAGACACACAGAAAGAAGGGAGAGAAAGAGAGAGATTTGTTCTCTCTTCCTCTTCTTATAAGGACATCAGTCCTGTTGAATTACAGCCCATCCTTATGACCTAATTTAACCTTAATTACCTCCTTAAAGACCCCACGTCCAAATGCAGTCACACTGAGGGTTAAGGCATATAAGGATTTGAGGGGGGACACAATTCAGTCCATAACAATGGGGCTAGTGAAAAATAAGATATTGGGCGCCTGGGTGGCTCAGTTGGTTAAGCGACTGCCTTCGGCTCAGGTCATGATTCTGGAGTCCCGGGATCGAGTCCCACATCGGGCTCCCTGCTCAGCAGGGGGTCTGCTTCTCCCTCTGACCCTTCCCCTCTCATGCTCTCTGTCTCTCATTCTCTCAGATAAATAAATAAAATCTTAAAAAAAAAAAAAAGAAAAATAAGATATTGAATTGCATTATGCATGGACTAGGAAGGAGCAGAATATTAACTGAATACCCATTTCAGACACCGCATCCACTAAAGACATTTGTAATCACTTAACTGAAACACAACTCACTCTTTAAGTAATTTATAAGCAATACACTCCTCACTAGGGTTTTGAAAGTAACATTTGCTTTCCATTCCTTCAGCTCATATTTGATTGTACTGGCAGGAAATCAAGACTCACAGAGCCACCTCCTGTCTAATCAAAATTAACATACAGTAATAATTGGAGGGGCACTGACACATAATATTGAATGATACCAGTTAGTCAGAAATATTACACCGAGCTCAATGTGTATATTTTTTTAAAGGCTGAAGATAACTTCAGTCTCTATGTCAAAGAAGAAAGATTCTTTTTGAAAGTAGAGAGAGAAGAATTACTGAAAATTTTTCTTCATCAGTGTATTTTTATGAGATTCCCAAGGTTAATCTACTCAGGGTCCCTGAGGTATCTCAGGACCCATAAAAATGTAAACATTTGTGTAAAAGTGTTATGAAGAGTGAAAGAGCCAAAAAGTCTTGAAGTTATGCAATTTCTCTAGAAAGTACCTCAAGAGAAGAACCTGATGAGAGGTTCATGCATGATCTTAGGAAAAGTCATCTCCATTCCTGTTAAAGAAGCTAAGAATTCTGATTAGAAGACATGATCTGACTCAGGAAAAATCATGTGTTTTTCTGTTCAGCCACTCCCTCACTGGGTCTCATCACAATCCAACTTTGCTCATGTTGAAACAAAGGTTACCAGATTGAACCAGATATTTTATTTGGGGCAAAATGGCTGGGTATCTAGCCTGAACTGTCTAAGGGTTAAATAAATATTCTCTCTGAGAAAGCAACTTGGTGCCAAAATTAATTCTCTGCCTCGTGCTAAAAAAATTATTTTAAAAAATTAAATAATTACTAATTGAATTAAAATTTCAGACAGTTATTATTTTCATTTTATTCTTCAGTGAAGATTCAGAAAACACAAATATCAAGAATTAACGATGCACATCAACTCTATTAATTTCAAAGATATTCTTACTTAAATGCAATGAAATCTATATTTCTTTGTTTAATAGCTTATTAACAATGAATTTTCTAAGCAAGCTTTAATGGCAGATAACAAAAATGTTAAGAAAAGCTTATACAATAACAACCTTAACTATAGTGTACAAGCTAGGAGGTTCAGTGTCAAAGAAATAGTGATATTGCTTCTTTCCACTGAAGTAGCTAACATGTTTCATTTTCCAAGAATCTTGGCATTCTCTAAATTCAACATAATATAGGGCTCCCACCAAAAAAAAATAACTTTTTCAAAAGATGCAAAATGTCAGATGTCAGATGTCAGGTTTTCTATTGTATTTTCATTGTATTTCAAATGTTAGTGGAAATAAACAGAAAGTGATTTCTCCTTTCATTGAAGAGGACAGACAACATGGAACAGGGCAGGAGGAAGAGCCAGGATATGGTATCACACCTGTTGAGGTTGAAAAAACTGCTTCATCTGGGGTACAAAAGACAAAAGAGTCTGTCAATTATGGTTCAAGCAAATAAGACATCTAAATTGTATAAATCATTCAAAAAGGCAATTAAATGAGAAAAGAATGAGCAAAATATTTAAATATTTAAATAGACACTTCACAAAGAAGGATATCCAAATGGCCGGTGAACATATAAAAATACATTCAGCTTTATTATGAAAACCATGGTGAGATATCATTAAACCCCCCACCAAAAAAGCTAATATATCTGTGTGTCTAAATTATTGTGCTAGTTATGCTGAGAGGTGTGTTGTACAGTATTTTGCATTCAGCATGTAGCTGATCTTCTGCTGACTTGATGAATAACTTTGTAACCCAAAAGTTGGATCCATTATCTTACTTTGATGCTAAGAATCAGATTTTCCATGGGTAAAATCAGTTTAGACATGGATTTGATGGATTTGATGGGGCTATTTAAAATGTAACGTTATGAATTAGGGATGTTGGACATGATTCCTACACTGTGAAGATTGAAATATAACCATAATTTTTCCACTCTGGGTTCATGATTTAAAAGTATACTAAAAAGATAAAACTTTGGAAAGAAATAGAAAGGGAGTCAATTTTTTTCAAAAAACCATGAGCGTCTTAGATATCTTAGAAACACTGTATGTATATATGTATGCATGTGTGTCTCTGTGTGTGTGTGTATATATATATAATAATAATTTAGATTATCAGCCTCCATTAGATTCTTAAATATATGTGGATACTATGATAACATTTTCATTTGGAAAATAATGATTTTCCTAATCTTTCTCATAAGTTTTGTCATTAACTTGTGTTATTCAAACCCTAGCCCCAAAGTCAAATGGTGTCATAGGATGGTTAAAGCCATTATCGTGGACAGGAAATTTTTGACCCAAATTTCTTAGGGGATGCTGGAAAGAGACTGCCTTATAGTCTGTTCCATACATTAACGTGGGTGCAGGCAACCTAAGAAACCTGGAGGTAAGGGTGGTCATATCCCAGAAAGAACAGAAGTTAGCTTCTCTGAGATGTTCTTGATTCTGTTGAACATGGACTGACCAAAGAATTGAGTGCGAGTAATCCATGTAAAGAGAAATGGTGTAAACTGCCTAAGACAGCTACCAAATGGAAGTTACGGAAGCTTCTCAGAGACATATGTAGTATGAGCAAAGTAGGAGGTGAGATTGAGTCTGCTAGGAGAAGCCACAAGACTGAGCAAGCTGAGAAACTGGAAAAAAAAAATCATTTAAGTGTTTTAGTGCTCTGTAAGTAACCACACCAAAATGGAGTGGCTTCCTTGCTCACAATTCTATGAGTTAGGGATTCAGCAAGAGTGCAACGGAAGCATCTACTCTGTACTGCATGGTATCTGGGTCCTCTACTGGGGTTGCCTGATGGTGGCTGGACTGGGATTCCTGGATAAGGATCACATGTCTAAGTCTGCATTGCATCACCCAGCTGTGCTCCTCCAACCTCTTCCATGTGTCTTCTCCATGTGACTTAGGCTTCCTCACAATATGGTAGTCACAAGGACCCAAATAGGAGTGTTCCAGGAGGACTAGCCTCATTGTGAAGACCTTAAAAAAACATGCTGGCATCACACTTGCTAACGTTAAAATGCCCAAAGCAAGTTGCATATCCAAGGCCACAGTCAAGGTGAAGGGGACTATCCCAAGATGTGAATTCCACTTCTGTCATCTGGAGACAGTGACATATTGGTAAATATTTAACAACCAGCTCTCCAAGAAAAACAGCTCTGATTTGTAGCATTTGCCAATTTTCCTACTGTGACCCATGAGCCAAAATAAAATATGGAGCTGGGAATAGATGCACACGGTTGGCTCTCACGAACCAGTAGGAGCTGTCTCCAGCACACTACTGTCAGGACATGTAAGCTGTGACTGTGCTCAGTAGGGACCAAACCTAGAAGACCAGAAAGACAAGAACACTACTGGTGAGATCAGAAGAGCTGGAATAAAAAATGCACGTACCTTCCATCCACACCACTCACCTACCCAAATGCCATGCCTTGGAAGAGGGAGGTGGGAAGGATTTTAGTTCTGAAAGTATGAACATTAACATATTTAAACTGCTGCATCAAACTAAACTCAATGGATTGATCTAAAACATAGCATTCCCTATGCTCTAGTGGGATGTGGGTTTGTAACACAGATCAGATCAATTAGAAAAAAAAAAACAAAATTGTATTTAGAATGAGAATTTTTATTAGAATGGACAGTGCTTCTCTTATAAAACCAAGGACAGTCCCTAAAGAAGAATTTGTAATTCTAATTCTAGCAAGTCAGGGTTGGGGGATGGTGCAGAAAAAAGATTAATCACTTCTCTGAATAATAAT